>NW_026125861.1:600000-820344 GCF_943737965.1 Phodopus roborovskii | reverse complement strand
AGCAAACAAAAACCTGAAAGGTTTCATATTCACAAGGGATGAAATTTTTCAACTAAATTTTACATCCAGGACTGTGTAAGGATACCCTAGACACATCTTTTACTTGTGCTCTAGAAATCATATTAGAAGGCAACAGTTCATAGTAAAGAGGAAAATCATAGACAAAATGTTGTAGTTATCATCTACTATTCCAGGGAAGGAATTCATAATCGAATCTACTAGATGCCTATTCATGAGGCAGACATTCTCCTGATATATTCTGAAATTTTTTGTGGATTTTCAAACACAAAATAGTTTTTAATTTTTTATATTATTATTTGCTGCATCATGAAAAGTAGTCTTATTGCCTTATTTTCTTGCTGAGCTAAAATTTTTGAAATATCTGTGAACCAATTTCATATAAAAATGCCTTCCTTGGTCCTCAGTGGATTTTTAACTCTCAATGCATAGCACAACACACTTGAAAATATTACTACAAATTACTACAAATATCACTATGTTTATACTATGATATAAAAGGACACCCAGGAGAAAAATCCAAATGTCCAGCCACAAGAAGGTTAACCATGGGGTTCATAAATGAATCAGGAACTACAGCTGACTGTTTCAGTTTCCCTAGTTAGATTCTGATGGGTATAGTCAATGCTAGATTTTATAATGCTTTTGTTCTCTCTCACCCTCCTCCCTCCCGCTCTCTCACTCTTTCTTTCTCTGTATACACACACACACACACACACATACACAATATACATATACATATATATGTATCTCTGTGTCCCTGTGTCCATAGCTCTCTGTTTCTCCCTTCTCTTGATACTTTTCTTTCTTTGGAAACCTTACCTGATGGTGCATTGTCCTCTGCCTGGAACTCTCTCAATTGTAGTCTCCAGCTGGCTGCCTGTAAAGGAGATGCTCCAGGTTATTTTCTACTGGATACTTTAAGCACTCAATTTGATGCTACTTGTTATATATTAATCCATTTGTCTGTTATCTTTGTGACACTCATTACTTATTCTTTCTTTCTGGTTTTTCAAATCAGGGTTCTCTGTGGTTTTGGAAGCTGTCCTGGAACTGCCTATGTAAACCAGGCTGGCCTTGAACTCACTAGATTCAGTCTCTTTTGAGTTGCTATGGAATTAAACTCATTCATTCAAAAATTGAAACTATGACTTATATGAATTCTCCAGACAATACAGGAAACCCTGAATTAAATAATCATAACGATTCAATCAGAGCACTTTGAGATTTAATAAAAATCTCCTCAAGTTATCTGTATAAGAAAATAACATATAAAATAACTTTCTATATAGAAAAATGAGGATAATGGCCTCAAATTAAAAAACAAAACAAAACAAAAAACCTTGCCATTCATCATAGCCTCTAAACAAGTAAGATGGAAAAGAGTAAAATGAAAAGAAAACATGAATAATCCAAACCAATGATGATAAAGACAGCTGTAATGAAGTACCTAAAATACTGATAAATATGAACAAAATTTAGTATTAATATTGAGAGTATGGATCTATTATAGCATTGTACAGAATCCCTCAACTTCTTATAGTCTCTAGAGTTTACCTTTTTGTTTGCTTTGTTTTTTCTGAGACAGGGTTTTACTGTGCAGCTTTGGAACCTCTCCTGGCACTCACTCTCTAGGCCAGGATGGACTCAAACTCATGGAGATCTGCTTGCCTCTGCCTCCCAAGTACAGGGATTAAAGGTGTGCATCACCAATGCCCAGCAGGGGTTTATCTTCTTCAGAATGTCATATAGTTGTCTCAGAGTAATGAGTGGTAAATAAGAATCTGGGAAACTATAGGTTGATGGATGTTTATTGGCGAGAAATGACTTACACCAGAAAGATGACTGCTGCAGGTTAACTTCCTATTGAAGCCTCCAGATGCTCTGTCTCTAACCAGCAATAAGAGAGACATCTGGGGTCCAGCACCTCAAACCTAGTCCCCAAAGGTCATTCCCACAACTGTTCCTATGCCCCGATGGGCATGGTCTGTACAACAGGTGAGTGCAGGGTGGATATCTCACTAAAATTCCCCTTTCAGTCTATGTATTACATGTTTTAGTTTAAATATCAATATGTTTTAAATCTATACAGATCTATTTTTTTCTTTAATTTCTAATCAAAATTGTATCATATTGTAGCATATGATGCAACATAGTGTTTTTTAATAACCAATTAACTTACTGAAAGGCATATTTTTTCCTGACAATTAGGTACACAAAGAGTTTATGTATTTGAATGTAGTACAACAAATAAAAAATCCAGAGCAGATATTGGAGTTCAAGCTTCAAGATGAAGCTCAGAAAAGCAAATCATTTGGCTACTAGATCTTACCTCTATCAAGTGGGCGATCCTCAAACCACTCCAGACTTCACTCAGACTGCCACATTCTTTTCAATTTGGCTAGAGACTAACTCTCAGACTGAATGCCAGCACTGAGACACTGCTCCTGTCTTATATACTTCCCAAATGATGGAATTAAAGGTGTAATATCCCAGGTGCTGGGATCAAAAGCATGAGGTCTGTTGCTGTTCACTCTTGTGTAGGATATAATGGCCTTGAACTAACAGAGATCCATCTAATTCTAAATCTTGAGCCACAGGATTAAAGGTGGGTACCACCACTGCCTGATCACTATAGCTTGAGTGGGTCTTTGTTTTCTGATTTTCATGCAAGCTTTAATAAATCATGGGTAATATATCACCACATATGACATCTAATTTTTTATATTTTGTGTGGACAGAAGTGTTCTTCTTGTTTCCTTAGATACCAGCATTAATTATTAATGAATAATATGCTTTGTATTGTTTATAATATTCAGGTTTATTCTTGTTAGCAAGGAATTATAATTAATGTTCCTGAATATACTCATAATACTTAAGGTTGAGTTTTATGTGATCTGTCTGATATTTGTGAGTTTTATTTTAATATTTAAATGCATAGTGATATATGTGAAACACTTTTCATCTACATATTTTGCTGATATATCTATTAAATTTTATTTGTCTTCAATTCTTTTTACTTCAAAAATATTCTATTTGGTCGTTGAAAGTTTTATATAATGCTTTCTGATCATGTTCACCTCCTTTTCCCAACTCTTCCCAGGTAAACAATCCTCCCTTCCCAGCTAAGTGTACTTAGATTAAAAAAAAAAAATCAACTAATTTGTGCTCTCCAAATATTCTCTTTTGTGTAGTATTTTCCTGAAGCATGATCAATTTACCATGAAGTACAATCTCATAGAAAACTATCTTTCCTGTTTTCAACAGATAACAATTGCCAGTATCCCCTTAGTTAGGAGTGGGGTTTTGTGCCCAACTCTAATATCCATGTCAGAATTTTGTCTGGTTTAGGATTAAATGTTTTCTTTTTATTTTTGCTTTTTTGTTTGTTTGTTTGTTTGTTGCATGTTATTATGAACACTGTCAATTCTTACATTCATACGTTTAGGGCCTCAGTTTTGCCCAGAAGACACAGTTTTCTTGGAGTCATCTGCCATCTCTGGAATGTCTACTCTTTTAATCTATTGTACACTATCATCCTTGAACATTTAGAGAAGAGTGTGTGGTATATATGTTTTATTTAAGCCTGAGAAATATAGAGATTTTTCTTTTCAATATTGTTGGTTATGAGTCACTGTGTTAATCACAATCTACTACAAATCGAGGCATCTCAGAAGAGGGCTGAAAGAAATATTGTTCTATGGTTATAATGATAATTCATTACAATTCAATATAATACTATTTCTATTTGGGAGAATAATAGTAATAGATTCTCCCACAGGCACTAAATCTTATAGAGACGTAGGACTTGGACTGAAGGTATTTCCTGGTGTTGATTTCAATCCTATCATAATGTGTTTGATTACTCCAATGTTATTTATGCCATTATTGCAGCCCTGTGCATGTCTTGTCAGGCCCACCATATTATAATGTTCAAGGTTCTCAACTGGATGTAACTGATGTTTATTTTTCTCCCTTCCAACAGTAAGCAAGCTAGCTAGTGAGTAGGGTTGAAGCTCCAAGGTCAGTGTCACCTTGATTTCTCCCTGTTCTATGATTCAAGTATATGATGCCTTCAGCAGTGTATCATAGAGTTTAAAGTTAAAAGTACTTTTGATGCTGGAATTACATTTGCATGTGGTCACAGATCTATTTTACATGTGTACAGAGTATGTGATCACTGGTCCTCATGTTTATATATGAAATCATATCCAATGAGCTGGCTTCCTAGATCACAATAATTTTTTAACTAGTTCTTTATCCTGCTAGTCATGATCCTTCATAATATAATTCTGTAGTTGAGTCTTTCAGCATTATCCTACACTATTGATTTATTTATGCTTATTCTTAGCAAATAAATGATTCTCTTTATCAAAAACATGACATATACTTTCCTGAACATTTAATTTGCTTATACTATCACACTTACTAGAATTCTTGGCTCTCCTAAGACTTCACTTGAGGTATTCTCTTAAAGCTTCATTTGATGTAATATAATCATTTTTGAAAGCTAAGCTTCTATGAAACCATTTCTGATTACCACAAGATGTGTACTTCAGTCTTTAAGCCCTTAGAAAATGTTGTTTTCTACATTTTCTTTTTAAACTATAAAATGAACTTTATAAATTATTTATTTCTTTGTAGCCAAATTCATGTTTCACTAGTATCTCTTGAGATATCTGTTAAAATTATCTATTCCTGCACTTGCTTATTTAATTACATCTAAGCTTATCACAACTCCCCATTTTGTGGCTCAGCATATACATTTAAATGTACATAAACTGTTGCTACTTCTTTAACTGCTTGTCAGAGCCATGTTTTGGAGAAACATGGGGCTTATTTAATAGACTACATAATATGTATTGAAACTAACATTTTTTGCATATTAGGAAATATTTAAACCTGAAATATGTACCTATCTGTCTCAAGTTAAGTATATGGAATTGACTTCTAGGCAGTATGTACATTTGAGTGTATACCTTCAATCTTATGGTCATAAAAGTAAAAGTATAATGAAGAGTGACAAAAATAGAAAAGTATCAGAAACAATGCCAATTGAAGGCTCCAAAGATATTTATCAATTTTATATTCTCTCAATATTTTCTCTCGATCCCAGATCCCTCTCCCACTCTTCCTCCCTTCCTCCCTCCCTTATTTTTACCCTCTCTGCCCTCTTACATGCACCCTGACCACCCTTCCCTCCTACCCCCCCACCCCAATTCTGTATGTAGGGCAATGTCATCCAGGTGGGGTCATGTAAATCTGACAGGTCATTTGAAGTAGGGACTAGGGCTTCTCTCCTGTCTCTAGATTAAGGCAGTTATCCCTCCATGAGGGATGTGTTCACAAGGTACTTTTGTGCACCGGGAATACATCCTGGTTCCACTGTCTGACGTCCCTTAGACTGCTCAGTCCTTCTGGCTGAGACCCATATTCAGGGGGGCCTGAGTCAGTCCCATGCTGGCTTCCCAGCTATCAGTCTGAGGGCCCGTTAGCTCCTCCTTGTTCAGGTCAGCTGTCTCTATGTGTTTCTGCAATCTGGTCTTGTCCTCTCCAACTGCATCTGGGTTCTATTTCGACTCAGTGTTTAGGTATGGGTGTTTGCTTCTGTTTCCAACAGGTATTAGGTGAGGATTCCATGGATAAGTTAGTTGTTGATCTCACTATCTGGGAAGGGCATTTATGGTAGCCTTTCCACGGATGCTCAAATTATTAGTTGGCAGCAATCTTGTAGGTCTCTAGACTTTCTTTGGGTTCATTTTTCTCTTCAAACCAATATTGGTTCCCTTTTATGTTCTCTCTCTCTCTCTCTCTCTCTCTCTCTCTCTCTCTCTCTCTCTCTCTCTCTCTCTTTCATGTCTTCTACTCCTACCCAGACTCAAACTACCTAGTCGCACGGGTTTTACATCATTACAACAAAAAAGACATTTGGTGTCCACCGCAAAGCCTAGAGAAAATAAAAGCAATGTAGTTTACATAACAATGATATTTATATTCCAAATCTTAGAACTTATTACTGTTTTGATTATATGGCAAAATTTTATAACCATGTTATGTATTTAATAATGGTTATTAATCTAGTAAGACCTATTTCAGACATATGGCCTTCAAGATTATAACAAAATTATATTATTCTAAAACAATAAACCTGAATAACTAGTAGTTGAAATTCGGGAATCTCTTCATGAAGAGATTCTTAATTGTATTTATTGATATTTTATGGCCATATAAGGGAACAGTGAATTTTGGAGAAATGAGATTCAGATATTTCAAAACATATTATACTACTTGGTGCATATACCAAGTTTCATGTACAAAAGCTCATTGATTCTGTAGCTTATGAACTAAGCTGAAGTAGAGAACAGTGTACTCATTTAGTAAATATCCAAAATAAAACTATAATGATAGTATGATCTGGCAGTTCTAGCGCTTCATGCATGTCTAAAGTAAGTGAAATCAGCAGGTATCCTGAGGATTGAATGCCCACATTTACTGCAGAACTATTTAAAGAGATGGCAAGCAAGCTAGGTGTTCATCGAATTCTGAATGAATAAGCAATATGTACCATATATGTACAATGGTTGCATTACTGAGCAGCAATGAAGAATGTATTCCTGCCACTTATAGCAAAAGCAAAATGAACTGAATTAGAGAACATAATGTAAAATGGAATAGGCCATGTTGAGAAAAAAATAAAACAAAACAAACAAACAAAACCACATTGTCTTTCATGTGTGAAAGTTTATGAAAGGTAGGTCTATCTGAATGTGAATGATTATTAGAAAATGGAAAGGCAAAGCTATTGATGAATAAAGGAGAGTTGGATTACATTAGTTTAGGTATGTGAATAAACTGAAATATCACATAATCCAATTATTATAAGCAATCCAAATATCCTTGTTTAAATAAAACCTAAGATTTCTAGAACAATAAAAGATAACAGAATCTCAGCATTTGTAGAATATGAAAATTAAGAAGTCGAACTAATGCAAAACTTAAGTAAAATAAATATACTGAGCCCAATGTTCTGCTTCTTTTCAGTACCTTTATTTTCTCAGAAATTGTTCTAATTTTCTTATAATGGTTGGGGAAAATTTGTAATTCTGTATTCATCAAAGAAGATGATTAATATATTTATTATTGCTTGGCTATGGTATGTATAATGGCATGATTTGTTTTGCTTTCCTTCACCTTCATTTTCCCATGTTAGTACATTTGCTAACATATTTTGATTATTGCATGTATTGAATGACCACAAGCTTTAGGTTTTCAGAAATATATGTGATAGTCCCCTGACTTCAAGAAGCCCATAGCCCTGACAAGTTTTAATGAAATCTACAGTATAAGTGAGAACAATGGGCATAAAATGGTCATTTGGATTTTTTAAGTAACTTAGATCTTTAAGAACTTGTGCTGTTTGTTTATCAACTAATTGCAAGTATACTACAGCCTTAATTTACTGTTTGAATATCCCTTGGGTAGATCAACTTGACAGTACACCAACCAGAGACCAAGAAAATGATTCCACTCAATCTAGTTTAGTAAACCAATGAGCATAATCAGAATTTCTCACAGGGGTATGGGGGAGGATTTATTTACTCCCACATCAAAAACTTATCAAAAGCCACACCAAATTTCTTTCCCTTCTTTGTCAACCATTAATGGTGTATGCATCCTCAGAGATGGGTGCTGGTCTAGTGAGACACTAACCCATAACAACTGCTAATTGCCTATAGATAATGAGGGTAGGTCAAGGCCTCAGGATCTGCTTTCCTTATTAAACGTAAAAGTCTTGTATATCATCAGTGAGGTGTGGGTCTAAAGAGCCCAATCTCCCCCCATGATCATTAGTTGGCCAATCTGGTGTGGGTCATCTGAAGGTAATCATGGCTGCAACTATCATGTAGTACTCAAGGGACACCATTCTACAGCAACTAGGCACAAAGAGTTTTAGGGTGATTATAACACCACAAAAAATGAATATAGTTGTTATAGCAGAAGTCAGCTTTGAAAGGTTAGGGAGGTAGTTTAATTATTTATTTTCAAATTATGTGCTTGTTTTCAAAGCTTACTTTTTCATGCTACCAGCATGATGCTCTCATATATATAATTATGAAACTGGCACAGTCAAAAATCAACAAAAAGAAAGAAAAAGTTAGTCTTTCCTGTCTAACATCCCTTAGAGTATATGTACACTGTACATATGAGTACTCATCTTCATTGAGACATTTCTTATACATATATAGGACATTTTGATAATATTCATCCACACAGCCATATAGTAATATTCTTCTCCTTTTCTCATTAATATGCTATAATTTTCATTTCCATCTCCCTACACAAAATTAGAAATATTAGCACAAGTGTAAATATTTCATCATGACCTCTTTACTAAAATCTTAACTCCGGGATTGTGTTTTACATTCTTTGTGATACTTCAGCTCTTTTTGTTTCGATTTTTCTCTGGCTGGGATGTGATTATAAATTATGATGACATTAGTCTTGAGAACAGGTTGTATTTTGTTTACATTCCTTTATGATATGCTAAACACTGATATTGTTAGTCATAACTACCCTGAGAGACTCTATTTTAGAAAAAGATTCTGATTCCATTTTGTGGGCAGAAAATGATTTTGCTCTTGGGGAGAAATGGAAACATGATCTGTAGCACAGACTGATAAATGACTCATATATCATAGTAACATATTAAAGTGACTTGAGAACACAAGCAAGTGGATATATCAAAATCATATCAGGGAAACTCGTCCAAAGAACTTATTAGACTTATTAGACATACTAGACCAGGTATAAATACAATTTTTTCACATAGGCAATATAAAATGGTGAACACATAATACTGCTATGGCAATGGACTCATACTTGACTACCAAATAAAACTCAATGTATATATTAAGGACATAGAGAATTTACCCTACTGTCTGTGGGGTCTTGACTGATCTGCTACTACAGACCACTCTAGCCCATCTAGTTCTAAACCTTCTATTCAGACCCAGATCTGCCATGTTATATCTTCATAAGACTACATCATTGCAATTAAACTTCACTTCCATAGGACTTCATGCTTAGAGTGGCTTCTTCCTCAAGGTGACCAGTCTGGCCTCCATATAAATACAGATATTCTCTGTATTTTTCTCAGCCCACTCCAGAAATATATTTTCAATACTATTTCTAATTTTTAATAAAAGTCATATGAATGCCTCTTGAACCCTCTGTAGAGTAACATTTTCATCCTGTAAAATGCATATGTACACACACATATACATTTACTATGTGCTTTGTGATTAGTTAGTGATAGTATTTATGATTGAAATAAATTAACCTGTATTAGTCTCAGCCAAATAACCATATGCAGCTGGATTATCTGGAAAATTGTTGATGTTGAAATAATTTATTTTTATTCAATAAATTATAAAATTGTGAAAGGACATAAACACATCTATATCTCTAGCATAGCACAAATATGACAGATATATTACAGTAACAAAAATACTGAACAAAAGCAAAATAGTTTACAGCAACAAAAGTTGATTTTGTTCTCAAAGACTATGTCTATGCAATGAGTTGGATAAATCATTCTGTTCCTCTATGTCACATTAATATGATTTTCAGCCAAGGATAATGCAATTTTTACTCAAATACCAGCTAATGACACAATCATAACATTCATCATTGCTAATCAAATGGATGGAAGGAAATACTAAATTTCTTATATTATAGGAAGGTTACTAAAAGGTTAAATCTTTATTGAAGTGTTAGACTGTGGTTCTGCTTATATACCTTTGGCCATAACAACTTATCTGACAATGCCTGAGGTCAACAGAGCAGGTCTATATAAATTTTGTGCTGTGAAAAAGAGATAATGGATACTAGTGAACAAAGTGAATTTTTTATAATATTTAATCATTGAACATTTTAAACAGGGTAGTACATATGCTTACAATTGAAAATGTATCTGAGATATAAACACAGTAATATTTTATTATATTACATGTGACATATTGGCAGACTTTCCTTAAAAAAATCTCAATTCATACCAACAGTCTGTGAAAAACTATGCATTTGATTGTCACATAAGGTGAAAGAAGTTCAAGGCATCAAATGATATATATTTACTTGTATATGCCTCATGGTTATTAAATATTTGTTTTGGAAATTGACCTACCCAACTATAAATTCTTTTCTACTTCCCATACATTTCACATGTTTCTTTGTATTCTTATGTTGAAAAGTTCAACAGGCAACTATTTAATTTACAACTGGTGATTTGCCAGCTATCATATTGGCTCTATTATTCTATGTCAATTATTAGTCACAGCTAGTATCTGTAGGACCATCATTTGTACATTTGCAGTTTATAGTAGTTACTTTTTTATTGCTGTGAAAATGTACCATGATGAATGTGATTTATAGAAGGGCTGTGTTTGGGGCTTATATCTTCAGAGGGTTAGAGCTCATGATCATCATTGTGGGGTGTATGGTAGCAAGCATCATGATGAGAAGTATGGTAGTAGACAGGCATGCATGATGCATGCACCTTAGTTGTACCTGAGAGCACACATCTTGAGATATAATCATGAAGCAGTGTGTGTGTGTGTGTGTGTGTGTGTGAGAGAGAGAGAGAGAGAGAGAGAGAGAGAGAGAGAGAGAGAGAGATTCCTTGGAACAGACATCTGAATTTTATGTCTTCATCAATTTCCTCCCACTCAGAACTCAGGGAACTACAATGGAAAGAGGCAGAGAGAGTAAAGAGCCAAAGGGTTTGGAGGCCACCAGGAGGATGAGCAACCTGAAACAACTGAGCAAGACTCATGAAATCACAGACATCAAAGCAGCAAGCATAGGAATGACACAACTCTATACCAGACCCTCTGGGTATATATTATAGCTTTTATGGGACTCCTGAGTGTGTGAACAAGTGAGTCTATGATTCTTGTGCATTATTTGAGAGTTCATTTCCTTCTACTGTGTTACCTTGCCCAACTCTGATGTGATTGTTTTTGTCCTATATTTTATTTGGTTGTGATGTTAACTGGTAGAAGCCTGTTTTTTCTAATGAGAGACAGAAAGGAAGTAGATCCAGATGGGAGTGAAGATGGGGAAGACCTGGAAGGAATAGAGAAGAGAAAATTATAATCAGCATATATTATATGATAACAAATGAATTTTAAGAAAAGAAAAATCAGAAAGCACAATAATTGGCTTTCTGATTCCTGTTGCAAATTGAAAACTAGGAAAAATAACAGCTATGTAAATCCAAACTTGGTCTACAAGAAGATATAATTAAAAAATCAGACTGGAAATCAATGAAATAGAAACAAAAAATACAAAGATTCAACATATCTAAGAGCTTGTTCTTTGAAAAGATAAAAAAGACAGAGCCTTGGTCTAACTAATCAAAACAAAGAATAAAGGCCCCAAATTCACAAAGTAAGAAATGAATGGGGAAGCATTAGAATAGGTAGCAGAGAAATTCAGGATATTATAAGGAATATTTTTAAAATCTTTAGTTCATGAAACTGGAAATTCTAAAAGAAGTAAGCAATTTTCTAGACTAAGTGTAACCGTGAAACCACTAAAATTAAACCAAGAAATCAACAACTTAGACTCATAATAAAGAAGATATTGATACAGTAATAAAGAGCCTTTCAGCTAAAAAGAAAATAGTTCAAGACCAGATAGCTTCACAGCAGAATTCTACCAGCCATTTGAAGAAGCACTACAGTTAGTCTTTCTTAAACTATTAAAAATTAGAAACAGAAGTAGCTTTCACAAACTCTTTCTATGAAGCCTTATCTCTTTAATATCAAAACCAGGCAAATTTAGGAAATGGGAACAACATAAATGCCCTACAGTCAATGATTATATAATGAAAATGTGGTGCACGTACAGTTCATTCAATTTAATAAAAGACAGAGTCATCAGAGAGGAAGAATTCCCAATTGAGAAAAGGCCTTCACAAGAAAGCTGTTGTAAGGCATTTTCTTAACTAATGATCAATAGGGTGAATCCAGCCCATTGTAGGTGGTGCTAGCCCTAGGATGGTAGTCCTGGATTCTATAAAAAAAAAACAGGTTGAGCAAGGCACATGGAATAAGCCAGTAAGCAGCAACCCTCTGTGGCCTCTGTATCAGCTTCTGCCTCCAGGTTTCTGCTCTACTTGAGAACCTATCCTAACACCCTTTGATGATCAACAGTAATGTCCAATTACAAGCTGAATAAACCTTTTCCTCCCCAACTACATATTTTTGGTGTTTCACCCAACTTGTAATGGTGTTTCCTTACAGCAATAGACCACAACTCACACACTGAAATTCTATTTATCAGCAAAGAAAAATGAAAATATGAACACTACAGGTTCATGGATGGAACTAAAAATTATCATAACCTCCTCAATAGCTGAAAAAACACAAGCAACCATAATATTAATTCTTACTGAAACAATAATCTATACAATTCAGTGTATAAATATGCATGTTCAGTTTTAATGAAATTTTCTCATCTGGCTGATGGGGCTCCTTCCAACAGTGAAAGGTCACCTAGCAAAAACAAAACAAAAACAAAAACAAGCAAACAAACAAAAAAAAAAACAGACAGTAGAAATACTCTTTTGAGTTGTTGACTAGAGTTATCTAAGAGTCTTCCAAAAACATATGGTCTCCTGCTGTTGCCTTTAGTTACCCTCAGAGGTGGAAAAACTCCCTCTTTATCAAGATTCCATGTACACCATAAATATGGCCTAGAGGCCCTGAGTTGTAACTGACCTGAATACTTCCTCAATGAGGACTAGTTTTCATGGTACCACAAGGCACCCTGAAAACTTCCAAAGAAAGGAGTCAACTTAATGTGCCACCCAAATATGATGCTTATGAACCACACTAACAAGAAGCATGATACAATATCTTTTTGGATGAAGTAGTGGCACATATGCCTCAGTAGTACTGCTCTCTAATTGGATTTAACACTGGCTCAACAATAAGAAGATGATGACAAATATTGGAATCCTAGCTAAGTAGTCAACGCTAGTGAAATTATGGTCTTTAGAGGGAATCTATAACCACTTAATTACTAAACCAGTATAATCCCTAAAATAATCTATAAACATTTGGCCTTATACTCACAGATAAGAGCAATCTTAGCTCTTGTCAAGGAATCTCTCTTTGCAATAGATGGCAACCTTTACAGAAAACCACAACAATCAATACGCACAGTTGTGGAGCCTAATCCCAATGCATACATCTACAAAACAATTACACACATAAGACTCAGAGTATATTATAGAAGAGGGGATGGAAAGAGGCTTAGGGACTGTGCTGAGATTTTTGTTTCATAAGAACATTAGAAGCTACACCCATAAAATTTCACCAACCTGACTACATAAACATGAACTGAATAAGAAGACACCAATAAAAATATCACAAAGGAAGACACCAATGAACAAAGCTGATGAGGCCTCAACCCTATACAAATAAGTAAAGGAAACTAAATAAAGCTTGGAAAAGGAGAGGTTTTCCTCCTCTGGGAAAAGCATACCAATTGTTTGTCCAGAATCAAATGGTCAGCTCTGAAAGCATTAATACAAGTAACAATATACAGATTCAATTGGCTACATTTAAGAAAATATATGTAGATACAAATGAATCTATGGATGCAACAATTGATGAACTATGAGGACAGAATTTTGAAAGAGATTGGGGAGAGGTATATAGGAGAGTTTTGAAGTAAGGAAGAGAATGAAGAAATGCACACTCACCCTAAATCCAGGCCAAAGCTTCTGGTGGCAGTCCACATAAAAGTACACAATGGAATACTACTCTGCAGAAAAAAATAATGGTATCTTGAAATTCGCAGGCAAGTGGATGGCACTTGAAGAAACCATCCTGAATGAGGTAACCCAGTCACAAAAAGAGGAACACAGTATGTACTCACTCATATATGGATTTTAGACCTAGATCAAATGATCACCAGCCTATAATTCACATCACCAGAGGAACTAGGATACAAGTTGTATTCTAAGAGATTCATATAAAGTCCCTCACAGAACTGGGAAGGGACAAGTCCCCCAGACCTCAGGTATAGTGGGGGAGGACAGCTAATGGAGAGAGGAAGTAGGAGAAAATGAGAGGGGAGGAGAGGAAGGCATGTGCGACCAGGAGGATTGAGCCTGGTTAGGAATGGAAAATAGGAAAGAGAGAGAGAGACAGAGACAGAGAGAGAGAACATAAAAGAGGGGAGCCAATATTGGTTTGAAGATAAAGTTGAACACAAAGAAAGGTCGAGGGAACTACAAGACTGCTCCCAACTAACAATCTCAGCTTCCGTGGAAAGGCTATCATAAATGCCCTTCCCGGAGAGTGAGATCAACAACTAACTTCTCCATGGAGTCCTCAACTAATGCCTGTTGAAAACAGGAGCAAACACCCATACATAAACACTGAGTCAAACTAGAACCCAGAAGCAGATGGAGAGGACAAGACCATGCGGTAGAAGTACATAGAGACAGCTTACCTGAACAAGGAGGAGCTAAGGGCCACTAGACTGATAGCTGGGAAGCCAACAGGGGTCTGACTCGGACCCCCCCTGAATATGGGTCTCAGCCAGAAGGTCTGAGCAGTCTAAGAGACCTCAGACAGTGGAGCCAGGATGTATCCCTGGTGCACAAAAGGACTTTGCAAACATATCCCCCATGGAGGGATAACTGCCTTATTCTAGAGATAGGAGAGAAGCCCTAGTCCCTACTTCACAGGACCTGTCAGATCTACATGACTCCAACTGGATGGCATTCCCCTACATATTGTATTGTGGTGGGGGGTTGGGAGGGGAGGGTGTTTAGAGTGCATGGGAGAGGGGGTAGAGAGGGCAAAAGGGAGGGAAGGAGGGAGGGAGGGCTTGGGGGGAGGGAGGGAGGGAGGGAGAGGGAACTGGGATCGACATGTAAAATAATAATAAAAAAAAAAAAAAAAAAAAAAAAAAAACGCTTTGACTCCAAAATTTAAGTTGAAGAACAAGTTACTGGGGAAAAGTATTTCTATTTTTGTTTCCACAGAAATGAAAAGATGTGGATTCCTTCCAGACTAATGTGGTTTGATCACACCAGACCGCCTGAAACAGAGTACAAGCTGATCCTACATTCCAAACAGCTGGACAAAACAGCCCTACAGACTACAGCTAGGATATCTGAATCTTCTTCGAATCCCCCAAGACAGCGCCCCTTACCAGCAGGAAGTAGTTTGGAAAGAGCGACGCCCAAATTCCCAAATATTGTGTATAAATGTTTGTTTTCATTTAATTGGACTTTGTTATATAAAATTAAATAAAAAATACTCTATATGCATAAAAAAAAGTACAAGGCAAATTGAAACTTTTGTTATTTTACTATTTGGTCTCTAACTCTGGCTGTCAAGTTCATCTATCCTGTTGCTGTGGTCACTAGGATTTTTAATTTTAATATAAGGTAGATGAAAATGTAAAACCAATAGTTTTCCAGGAATCCTGCAGGACTCAATCAACAAATTAGGACTACAGAGACATCCTGCCTCATGAATTGAACAACCACTAGCTTCTGGTGGAAACAGCCTCCAGCAATACAGGGCTCGAAGAAAATCCCCAGAGAGAGTTCATACTATAGTTTTCTATCTGAGGAGGTTAGGGAAAACTAAACTCACACTCTTTCTTGATGGCTTTTCTTTATTCTCTATTTTCTACTGCATACTTTTTTTTTTTACAACTTATATATCCCAACAACATCTTTCAGGCAATATAGAAATTACATTGTAGCTATATTCTATTTGTCAAATGAATTATTATAATGAATATATATATATATATATATGTAAACATGTTTTTCAATTCCCTTACATTATTAAAACTAAAGCCACTAAAATAACCCACATACATTTGCATCTAAGTAACTTGTTACAAATTAACATAATATGAACAAACAGAGGGTATTTTTCTTTATCCAACTCTTTTGTTGGGGGGCTGAATATTGAGGTTCCAAAGAAAGAATCAATCATTGTATTATTTACCTTGAAAATGTTAACTTACAAGGAATCTTAAAAGAAATAGCAACCTAAATTTTGTTGTTATTGTTGTTCCTCATGCATTTTTTATTTTCAAGTATTATGTTTTTAATTATTATTATTATTTTACATATCAATTATAGTTCCCTCTTCCTCCCTCCCATGCACCCCACCACTCTCCTCTCCCACCCCACGGGGAGGGTGATGCCTTCAAGGAGGGATCAACAAAATCTGTCAAGTCATTTGAAGTATGTACAAGGCCCTCCCACTTTCCTCTTGGTTAAGAGAGTATCCATGAATAATGTGCTCCCAAAGTCCTTTTGTGCACCAGGGATACATCCTGTTCCACTGTCAGAGGTCCCTTAGAGTGACCAGGCCTTCTAACTGGGACCCATGTTCAGAGGGTCTGAGTCAGTCCCATGCTGGTTTCCCAGCTATCAGTCTGGTGGTCCGTTAGCTCCCATTTGTTCAGGTCACTGACTCTGTGGGTTTCTGCAGCCTGGTCTTGTCCCCATTTTCCTTCTCACTCCTCCCTCTCTGCATCTGGATTCCAGTTCAGCTCAGTGTTTAGCTGTGGGCGTCTGCTTCTGTTTCCATCAGCTACTAGATGAGGGCTCTATGATGGTAGATAAGTTAGTCACACCTTTTCAATATTAAAACAAGTATTCCATAGCATAAACAAAAGTAACACATCCTAAAATAATATTCCACAATAGTGGGACTTATGCATATAACACACACACACACACACACACACACACACACACACACACACACACACACACACACCCAGGATTGGGGATTTTCAGAAAAGTGGGGAAGGTGCTCCAACTCAGGAGGAGAGTGAGAAATCTTAGCACAAAGGAAAGAAGAGATGAGAAACCAATACCAAGAAGGCTATCTGTAAAAGCCAAAATGATCCATCCTACTTTCTCCTTATATGCACGTGTGTGTGGGGGGGGGTAGAAAATTATATATACATATATATATACATATATATAATGAAATAATACATGTACATATATATATGTATACATGTTTTCTGACAATGCTCTCCACAATAATGTTAGACTGACAAAAACCATAGTAGCAGTAATAATATTCCCTTTGAATAGTTGTTCAGAGGGATCCAGGTGATTTAGAAAACAGCAGAATTTGGCTGTTGCTCATGCTTGCTTATCAGAGGTTAAGATTGGATTTTTCATGCTAAACACACCACAAACAGGACAAGCAACTCTATGACTGGTGCAGAATCTAACCTGAAAATTTTCTTTCCTCAAAAGTTTTTCTACCCCTTCTTTTGCTATATTATCTGAGCCATTGAGGCAGGGGTTATGATGTACATGCATCCATTTGGGTTCTGGTACCTAGAATCTAGCAATCTCTGCACTAACCTAAATTTTTATAAATAGGAAACAATCACTCAGCCATTCATCAACAGTGACTTATATCAGGAGGTTGAGGGAAGGAATGGGTACTGGGAATTAATCATCCCCTTTGATCATCAACCAACACTAGCACAGAAAGTACATCAACTAGTAACAATAAGGGTACTTTGAATTTTTCCCTGACCTTAAAGAGTTCCTCACTGAACTATGTGTCATTCTAAAATTCTAGATTTTCTTCTTGGGATTTTCACCTCAAAGCCATTATGAAAACATCTGATCTGATGTGTAGTTATTATGAGGCTTTTTTTCAGTTATGATGTACTTTGAAATCTGTGAACTCAACTCCCAAAACTAAGATTAAAACAATTTAGGCTAGCTGGGCTACTGGGATTCAGTTGTTTTTCTTATCATTTGCCCAAGCCACAGTCTATATAGCTCCTCAATAGAAACTGATGTGTGATACTTCCTTGTTTGTATTATTAATCATCAAAACGCTATTTAAGTGTCTGGAGAGATGGCTTTGTGGCTAAGAGCACTGACTGCTCTTCTGAAACACTTGGGTGCAACTCCCAGCACCTACATGGCAGTTTGTGACTCCAGTTCCAGAGTATCTGAACTCTTCACATCAATGCACATAAAATAAAGTTAAATACATTTTAAATTTACATTATTAATATCCATTAAATAATACAGTTTAAGACAGAATCATGTTCATAATAATTCACAGGTAAAAATGCCTAGTAGGATGGATGCTTCTGTAAGATTAACACACTACATTACAGGAAGTGGGGATCTCACCACACCCATTCACACCATGTCAGATACCAGAGATAGATGACAGCATCAAATAAAAAGTTACAGCAGAATCAAAGGACATTCTATGGTCTGGGGGTCTTGCCAAATTGATTTACCCATCAGGGAGTTGCCTCCTAGTGGGCTGACATTTTTAAATTCAATTGCCACCTGCTGATCCATGCTAGCTAGTGGCTGTCAGAGGATCAGCAGGTGGCAATTATGGAACAGTAATGTTTCTACTATCTGGACCATCTTTCCCCTCTTTCTGTTTTTCCCTCTGTCACTGACACACAGTTATTGACCCTTGTCTTACTATTAACCTTCCTTATACTCCTTTCTGTTCATTTTCTTCTTCCACACATCGAATATACAAATAATCTCCTTTTATTTATATGCATTTCTTCACTCCTTGACTTGTCACCAATTCTGTGACACCCTGTAGTCTATACATAAAAACTGTGTTTATATGCTTTATCTCATTTTCCCCCTTTTTATTTAAATTTAAAACAAGGGTGATTTACATGACAATTCCAGTTCTCTCACCTTCCCATCATCCCCTACCACCCCCATCAAGCCCCAGTCAATCCCCTTTCTGCTCCCCAGGGAGGGTGAGGCCTTCCATGGGACTCTTCAAAATCTGTCATATCATTTAGGTCATGGCCTAAGACTTCTCTCATGTGTGTAGGCTGAGAAATATTATCTCTCTATGTGGGATTGACTCCCAAAATCCATTAGTATACTAGGGAGAAATACTGGTCCATTTCTAGAGTTCCCATATACTGCCCAGTCCTCGTAACTAACACTCACATTCGGTGGTCTGGTTTAGGCCTATGTTGGTTTCCCAGCTCTCAGACTGGAGTCCATGAGCTCCCCCGTGTTCAGCTGTTTCTGTGGGTTTCTCCAGCCTGGTCTTGACCCCTTTGTTCATCACCCCTCCCTCTTTATAACTGGATTACAGGAGCTTGGATAGTGTTCAGCTGTGGCTATCTGTTTCTGCTTCCATCAGCTACAACATTGAGTCTCTAGGATGGAATATAATGTAGTCATCAATCTCATTATTGAGGAAGGGTATTAAAGGTATTTTCTCCACTATTGCATAGATTATTAGTTGGTTTCATCCTCATAGATCCTTGGGCATTTTATTAGTGCCAGATTTCACCTTAAATCTATTATGGTATCTCTTTTCTAGTTCTCCTCTATTCTTTCCTTGTCTCAATCTTCCTGTTCCCTCATTCCCAACTCTCCCCTCCTCTTCCCCCTTCTCTTTATTCTAACTCCCTTCCTCCCCCCTCCCCCCCCATCCATGCTCCCAATTTGCTAAGGAGATCTTGTCCCTTAACCTTCTCCAGGGGACCATGTATCTCTAAGGGCATCCTTGTTTCCTAGCATTTCTGGTGGTGTGAATTGTAAGCTGGTAATCATTTGCTCTATGTCTAAAATCCATATATAAGTGAGTGCATATACTGTTTGTCTTTTTGTGACTGGGTTACCTTACTCAGGATGGTTTCTTCTAGTTCCATCAATTTCCCTACAGGATTCCACTGTGTTTTACCGCTGAGTAGTACTCCAATGTGTAAATGTACCATATTTTCTCCATCCATTTTTCAGTTGAGGGGCACCTAGGTTGCTTCCAGTTTCTGGCTATTAAAAATAATGCTGCTATGAACATAGTTTAACAGATGCCCTTGTTGTATGACTGTGCATCATTTATGTATATGCCTAAGAGTGGAAGTATTGGAACTTGAGGTAGACAAAATCCCATTTTCATGAGGAAATGCCATATTGATTTTCAAAGTGCCTATATGAGTTGCACTCCCACCAGCAGTGAAGGAGTGTGCCCCTTACTCCACATCCTAACACAAACTGTCTTTGGTGTTTTTGATTTTAGCCTTTCTGACAGGAGTAAAGATAATATCTCAGAGTTGTTTTGATTTGCATTTCCCTGATAGCTAAGGATATTAAACATCATCGTAAGTGTCTTTCAGAATACTTTATTTAGTTCTGTACCCCACGTTTTAATTGTATTATTTGGTGTTTTGGTAACTAGCTTCCAGGGGCATCACCATCCCTGACTTCACACTCTATTACAATTCTATAGTCCTGAAAACAGTTTGGTATTGGTACAAAAATAGGTACACCAATGAAATCCAACTGAAAACCCTGATATTAACCCACACACCTATGAAAACCTGATTTTTGACAAAGAAGCTACATTCATACAATGGAAAGAAGAAAGCAGATTGATAGTTATGAGAAAATGGAGAGAGTGCATGGGAAGAATGTGGTAAATCTTATCAATGAGCACTACCTTATCAACAAATAGTGACAAGAGTTGCTATGTCATTGAACGTTAGGATACTATAAATAACAAAAATGTGTTACATGTAATAAATGCTAGAAGAAATGTTTCATAATATTTTCACTGAAAAGAATTAACTTATAAAGTACAAATATTTTAGCATCTAAAATGTATGTGTTCTTTGAGCATTACAATATCTATATATATAATATCTATATAATATAAAATATAACAGGGCAACAAATAAACATGCATAAGCTTTTTATAACAATTATTTTCATTTAAAAATGAAATATTTCAATTAAATCTTCTAAATAACTACAGAGTAACACATAAATATGTTGCCCAAAAGGAGAAAATTAAAGTTTCACTCTAATACATGTAAAGTTTCTTTTCATTCTTTTGCATTCATTTTATTTGCAAAATGAATCATAATATAAATTAAAAGAATTTTTCTTTGGTAATTATTTATCTTCTTATAATACTAAATATTAGGATAATCTACTTGAAACCAACTTTATGTCCCATGAATATTTTAGCAATACTCGTGAGAACATCAAGCATTAAATACAAATTATATTTTTTAAATGTGTAGTTTAAAAATATTACCACACCTCAATTTCAATCAATAAATTTATTAACAAGGCCTAATAACATTGTAGTGACCTCTAATAACATCCAGTTTAACTTGTCTTTGCAGAATTTATTGTATGAGTTATGGTTTCTCATTCTTTGAACATCATAGATGTCATTGTAAGCATTCAGGAGATTTTCAAAATGATATTATAATGATAAATAACTTGCAATGCTGTATCACACATTTGATCTACTTCTACAGATGAGTTATTCCCATCTTTGTCAATATGTAGGCACATATCAATTTAAACATATGATTGAATGTTATTCTCTTTGTAAAAGGTATTTCTAGTTCAAACACTAAGAAATAAAATGTGTTCTTGTGTAATTATATCAACCCATTTTCATATATGTAAATATGATTGTGGATGCATTCTCAGTAATATACAATCCCAGAGATGTTTTTATGATGATGAAGATGAGTTAGCAAAATCCTATGCAGTGCTTTTGGCAAGAGCAAAATATTTTTGCAAGATACCTGGCTCAGAATAAAGTTCTATGAGTCTTTGCTTTAGACTGGAGTTTAGCCCAG
Source organism: Phodopus roborovskii (assembly GCF_943737965.1). Classification (NCBI taxonomy): domain Eukaryota; kingdom Metazoa; phylum Chordata; class Mammalia; order Rodentia; family Cricetidae; genus Phodopus; species Phodopus roborovskii. Next base: position 798,636 of record NW_026125861.1, on the reverse strand, counting down.
TGGAATTTTAAATGCACCATATAGTATTTTAATTAACCACCACATTTAAACTCCAGGTCAAGTATTCATTATCCCTAATTCTTGCAAACACTCTCATAATGAAATGTTATATTGTGTTGCAGGATTTATTATTACAAAATTGATATATTAATTAAACTATCCTCATTAATTGTAAGCTACAAAAACATTTATAGTACATTACTGATAGTTTTAATACTTTAAGTTCCCCATACAGTACAAAGTTGAGATAGAACATATAAAATACAATATCTGAAAAGATTTTATGTTTTGTACATTTTTAAAATCACCCAAATCTAGACCTGGCAACAGCTAGAAGAGTTGCATATATGTGTCATGATGGCTCAGTTTAAGAAAATACTAGAAATGTGTGTGTGTGTGTGTGTGTATATATATTTATAAGTATCAAACCCAGTTTCCTCTCTTTCCCTTCCTCCCATGCACCCCGACCCCCTTTCCATCCCATACTACCCCCCATTCCACAGGGACTGTGATGCTTTCTGTGAGGGATCATCAAAGTCTGTCAAGTCATTTGGAAAGGGACTAGGCCCTCCCTCCTGCCTCTAAGCAATGTCAGTATTCCTCCATGGGCAATATGCTCCCAAAGTCCTTTCCTGCACCAGGGATAAAACCTGGTTCCACTGTCAGAGATGCCTTAGACTTCACAGGCCTTCTAAATGAGACCCATATCCAAGGGTTCTGACTCAGTCCAATGCTTGTTTCCCAACTATCAGACTTGGGGGCCAATAGCTCCACCTTTATCAGGTTAGCTGTCTCTGTGGGTTTCTGTAGCCTGTTCTTTACACCTTTTCTTATCACTCCTCCCTCCCTGCAACTGGATTCCAGGAGGTCAGCTCAGTGTTTAGCTGTGAGTGTCTGCTTCTGTTTCTATCAGCTACAAGATGAGGGTTCTAGGATGGCATATATGTTAATTATCAATCTCATTATCAGGGAAGGGCATTTAAGATAGCCTTTTTCCACTGTTGCTCAGATTGTTAGTTGAGGTCATCCTTGTAGGTCTCTGGTCATTTCTCTAGAGGCAGTTTTTGCCTCTAGAGAAATCTTCCTGGTCCCACATGTTCTCTTCTCCTCACCTTCTCTTCCATTGTATACTTTCAGCTGCTTTGTCAAAAACCATGTGTTCATAGGTGTGTGGCTTAATATCAGGATTTTCTATTCGATTCCATTTGTCTACCTGTCTAATTTTGTGCCAATACCAAGCTGTTTTGGGGACTATAGCTTGAAGTTGGGGATGTTGATGTCTCCTGAAGTTCCTTTATTGTACAGAGTAGTTTTTCCTATCCTGGGTCTTTTGTTTTCCATACAAAGTTTAGTATTATCCTTTCAAGGTCAGTGAAGAATTGTGCTGGGATTTTGATGGGGACTGCATTGAATCTGTAGATTGCTTTTGGGTACTTTCTCTTTACTAGAGAAATTGTTCCTTAAAGAAAGTGAAGAAACATATTAAGACTGATAGCTGGGAATCCAACCTTGGACCAACTCAGAACCCCTGAACATGGGTCTCAGTTAGAAGACCTGGGCAATCTAAGGGACCTTTGACAGTGGAACCATATGTATCCCTGGTGCACAAAAGGACTTTGGGAGCACATTCCCCATGGAGGGTACTCCCTTAACCTAGAGACAGAATGGAGGGCCTAGTCCCTACTCCAAATGACTTGATATATTTTGTTGATGTCTCCTAGAAGGCATCATCCTACATGTGCAGTTTGGGGAGGTTGGATGGGAGGGTGGTCGATGAGTATGGGAGGGTGGGAGAAAGGAAGGGAGGGAGGCAGAGGAAACTGTAACCAATATGTAAAATAAGAAAAATAAAGAAAAAGAAAAAGGAAAACAAAAAAGGAAATGTATACATATATACATAAGGAAAGCAATGATTCTATTAAGTAATAGAATTAATACAAGTTATTTCATTTCTTTAAAAAATTGTGCTTTAGAAATATGAAATTATACCATTAAATTTTTTTGCTCACTTTGCTCTTTGTGTTTCTCTTATTACAGTAATTACTATTGTATTCTTCAATAATGCTAGATTCAGAATGGCCTGCAGCCAAGCAACTTTGACACCCTTCACTTATTCTTGAAGATTCTAACTTGCTCGAATGTTACCTTAAGTCATTGTCTTAACTGCTTTCTGTTGTTGTGAAAAGACATCGTGATCACAGAAACTCTTATGAAGGAAAAGTTTTAATTCGTGATGGTGCAGAGTTTCAGAACTTAAGTTCATTATCATTGTTGTGGGAAGTGTGGCAGCATGCAGATATGGTACTGGAGAAAGAACTGAAAATTTTATATCTTGATCTGTAGGCAGTAGAAGCATCTGTGGCACTGGTCATGTCTTATACATACATGAGACCTTGATGTCTGCCCCCATAGTGACACACTTTCTTCAAGAAGACCAATTCTATTCCAACAAGGCAATACATCCTAATAATGCCAGTTTGCATGAGCCAAACATTCAAACTTATGAGCCTATTCAAATCAACACAGTAATCTTTTGGACTCTGGGTTTCAATTCCACTCATATTTCATACTGATTAAATCACCAGAGAATATACTAACCCCCAATTAGAAGTGATGAACAACAAACATGTCATATCTAAAAGGGAAGATAATTTTACTTGTGAATTCCCTTCTTATTACAAAGCTTATCTTCAGTTTAATTCTAGCCTGTATCCTGTGAGCAATATTAGAAACCTTAATAAATATATTTTTATAATACATATGGCATATACTAAATACAATAAATATGTAATAAATATATAATTATATATACTGACTTTGTTCTTTGAAACATCATACAGCATGCTTGTCTCTTCTGGATAAATAGCTATATATGATAAGGTGTAAAAAATTATGATAGAAATCTTACTGAAACGTCTGCTGTATAGGATCATTTTAATCTCTGGTGAAAATTGAATGTAATAATCACATAACAATTCTTTACTTGTTAATAAGTGTTTAAGTCAGAAAGTAATGTTTGCAAGAAAATAAATATATAGCAGAAAATAAAGGCACAGTGAAAAAGCAAAAAACCACTGTTGAAAGAAACAGAAGGAAACACAAATAACTGAGGTGATATCCCATGTTTATAGATGGGAAGAAATATTATGAAAATATCTGTACAATCCAAAATAATCTATGAATTAAATGTGATTCTTATGAAAATAAAACTTACAGTATTTATGGAAATATGAAAAGAAATTCTAAAATTAGTCAGGAGTCCCCAAATTTCCTGAATATTGAGTAATATTGAGACAGGAAATAAAAAATGAAACAACAGCTCCAGGAAAATTAGACTGTTTGACTTTAAAAATACTATGAAAGTATACTCATAAAGGAGCATATCACTGTCATTAAAATCATCACATAGTAGTATCACAGAACACAAAACCGGAATTAACGTCAATCTAGAGAACACCTAAGAAGATACTGATAAAAGTATAAAATTTCAGTTAGACAGTATTTATAAACACATGAGGTCTGTTAAAAAATGCAGTACCTACTGATGATGGTATTTTATTGCCTTCTTGAAAGCCATTAAGATAATAGATTTAAAGTATTTTCTCATAAAATTGACAACTATGCTAGATAATACACATTTTAACTATGTCAGTATATAGCTATTCTTCCAGTGAGCACATATTTTGAAGCATGACACTTTACATAAGAGATAGACAAATATTTAACAATTAATATGAGTAAATAAACTTATAAGTACAAGAGATATTTTCTTTGAATCTGGAATCTAAACCATTTATTATAAATACATGAGAACTTGTAAGTAATGAAATGCTTATAAAAATATTTTTGATCCTGCCTTAGAACAAAGTTGAGTTACTTAGCTGAGGAAGAGAATGCTAGATATTATCAGACTCATGTATAAAACAGGGTGTTCACTAAAATAGCAATTAAGAATGACCAAAGAAACTGACAAATCAAAAGATATATATGTTAGGGGGAGCATGAAAATTTAATTGAACATCAAAGAGGACAATATTAATGTTCAAATGACTTGAACTATGCATACACATAGAGCTTAAACTTAAGTACAAGATTTTACCTGGAAAGCATATATATTTCAAAGTACACCTGCCAGTGAAGAACACGGTTCTTCAGTTTCTTATTTATTTCTTTTTTCTGTGCTTCAGGAAGAGATATTACTGAGAGGGGATTAGTAGCCAAGAGAAATAGACAGCATGCTACTACCATGGATAGCTTCTGAAGAAGCCACAAAGCTACACAAATTTATTTCAGCGTTAATGTACCATGAATTTAATTTATAACACTTTTATTTAATTCTTGCTCTGTAAACCCAGAACTCACCAAAAGCTAAGATGCATCCTTTAGTGGAGGTTAATTTAGACCATTCTAGTCAGCCCCACTCATTTAACAGACAAGGAAACTTGGAAGTGGTGCCCAGTGAAGGAAAATGTTACTAAAAATTCTTGCTGACTTAGTACTTGATCTGAGTACTGAGAAGTGTTATAGTGTTAAAAGTTTGATTAAGTACACTCACTATGCCACATTATCTAATTTTTCTCACTACTATTTATCACTATTCTGTGCATATGCCAGAAGGATGAGCAGTAATTTTATACAATTATTCTTATATAATAGAAAAACACTTACAAACTGCATACTCTACTGCAGTATAGATTGGGAAATATTAACTACCTTCTGTCTAAATAGAGGAGTCATCAACCAGAGATCTGTTGAGGAAACAAAAACAGATAATTTGAGTTTGAGCCTTGAGTACCTTTACATTTGTAAATTGCGCAGAAAAAGTAGAACATGTGAAGAAATTCCAGAAGTAGAAAAAATATGTCATATTCTCAAGAAGTCAAGTTAGGAAATTGAAAAACTGTGTATCCCATGTTAGACTGCAGGGATACTATTAATGTTCTGCAGGATCATCATATTTGACTCACACTTGTTAAGTCTCTCAAATTAGATCAGAGCCAATTCACATTTGAGGGATTTTTATTTTATCACCAGTACATATTTGACCTATTTAATGACTGTCCTAACAAAATTGTAAATTGCAAATGATTTTTTTCAATACAAACCACTAACTTCCTACCATGTTGCCAATGTCATGAAGGAGCAGATGTTTAGTAAGCATTTCTTGGAGCTGATGAGAAAAGTTGTCTGAGAAAATTGTGCTCTCAATCAGGCATTACCTTGAACAAGCCTCAGGCTTATAATAACTGAGAAATCTTGGTACAGAAAAATAATTGAGGCAAAACAATCTTCGCCCAGACTCTGAAAAATCATAGTAAATAAATCTCTTCCTAGAAAATCTGTTCTTTACCTTGGATGATGTATACTGTACTGTAGATTTGGTGGCTGTACTGATATTTCGTTGATTAGAAACCAAAGAGCATTTTCATTTAAAATAGTTGATGGAAACTATTTAGTTAACAGAGAAAGATCCAACTTATTAACAAACAATGTATAAATTATTTGTGATAGAGACTGATATAGTTATGGAATCCAGTAAAAACTCAAAAGATATACAATCTGATATAATGCTGAAATAAAGCCTTTAGCACACATATCCCACAAGAATTTTGGTCAATTTCATATCATTTGACACTGAAAATAAATTGTTAAGTAGAAAGTGAAAAATTCAGTTTATACTAATTAAACATCGAACATATAATAAAAATGTAATAACATTTCAACTCTTAAAAATGGGTGCTTATATTTCAGGTCTAGCATTGGGGCAAGAGGTGACAGAATTAAATATAAACTTTTATTAACCATTTTCTAAACATTCTAATTAAGGACAGAATATAGTTCTGAAGGCAAAATATTCCAGCAAAGTAATGGAAATATCATATGGATGAATAATGACCACAGAACAGAAAAAATTAAACAAAATCATCCTCTATGCTAGAAAGTGCTCCAATTTTATGCCATTTCCCTCTGTAATTCTAGAGGATATAAAACTACACCAAATATTGTTCTTATAATCTTTACAAATAATAGTGAATTAGAAAAAAATCATGCTTATTTTGAAGGAATTCATATTTTGAACTAGATATTGAGGTATTTCAACAAAGAACTTTGAAAATTATCAGCTTAATTAAATTAAATAATAATTTGCTTAAGTGCCTACTAGGACATATCTAACCTGTATGTAAAAATGAAAGACTTAAGGTTTCTATCTCTGATTATGACATTCTTCTTAACAAAAATTAAGTATGTAAACAGATTTTTATAGAAAATGCTTAGACTTATAAATGTTGCATATGCACACAGTGCTATTAGAGTATGGAAATGTAATTAATCCAATGTGGTCGGCAGATTTTTATGGACACTACAAAAAGAAAACCATTGAGATAAGTCTTTGGAATTAGGGAAAGGACTGGATAAACATTCTATCATTATACTAAATCAGGACTCTGTGTACTTGGAACAGAGCTTGACTGAAATTTAGGATACTGATTTATAAACTAGAATCAGAAGAGCAGTCCCATCAGAATCTCCTGCAGATTTAAATTATGATGAAAGAATCTTAGGTTCTACTTTCAATGACACTATATCATTAGGACTGAAGTATGGTTTAAGTGTCTATTTAAAATCTCCTCTGCTGATTTAGATTCCCTGTATATTTTGATTCTAGGCTAATTATATTTTAAATATGTATTTCATTTTATTATTATGAAAGTGGTCCCTTGACCATATTTTAGAAAATTTAGCTGAGGATGTCAGGAAGGAAAGTGATGTGAATAGACATTAAACATATCAAAGCTAAAATATGAAAGATTGCATAATTCATGCTAAAGAATTTGGTCTTTATTTCACTAAAAGAATACTACTTTAAATATCAGTCAGTTATTGAGTTCACAGTTCCCAGCTTTTCTTAGAAGGGTTCTTCTTTGGAACTTCATTAGGCTACATTTTGCATCTGTAGTTAAATTAGATAGAGTACATGAATATAACGAACAGTACTGCTTCAAATTCAGTTATTTACTACAATAGACTATAAAAATGTTAACTTTTACGAAATATTATATTGATTCAAATCCTTAAAATATCCTTGATGTAGTAAATATTTAATCTTGATCATTTCCTTTATCTATCCTTCAGATTCTTCATGTTCAAAGGTAAAATATAAGCACATTTTTAATCTTAATTAATGAATTGTGATAATTTAATTTTAATTGAAATTTGGTCAATTATATGATGAAATTAACTTGTAAATATACAAATGAGGACATAGCATGTGGCATATTATAAACACTAAAATGTAGTTATTATTAAACTTCAATACTGGTATTACCAAATCACAGTGAAGGAAAAGGACAACTCTGAGGTAAAGTTATCAAGTAGATTACGTGTAAAAGACAACAGGAATGTTGGTTAATTGAATCTAAAGTAAAAAGTACCTGAACGAAATATAAGTTTAATTCCTAGAACTCTACAGGCAATAATAACAGAAATACAGTTTTTCAATTCTAAAAATCAGAAAAATTCTTCCAATTAGAAGACTAACTAGGGGTATAGGTATAAAAATATGTATTCTAAAGGACACAGAACAGTATAATAATTACTATGAAATAATATTTCTGAAAAATATTTATTTTTCCTATTTTCTAATTTCTTGTCCTTGTTTAAATTTTATCAATACAGACAAGTTTATTCTCTGCTTCTGTGCATCATCTAAAATGATAGAAAATATGATAGGAGGTATGGTGTTACCAGAGGTAGGAACAGAAAGAGACTGTGCTTTCAATTATTTTGGATTTCATGTGTTACTTGGTGTTGAAAATACATTCTAAAACTTGTGTTATATGTGATTATTTTTCTTTGAGTGAATATAATAGAATTTTGGTAATATAATTACATCATTAAGTAACATAATCCTACATAACTATAACCATATATTTAATCTACTGTTGATGACAATGGGCTTATGTAATATATGACTGTAAGCATAAATACTAACACTAAATATATTGTACTCAAATAAATATAGTAAGACTTGAATGTATATACAAAATGGAACAATATGAATAATATTGACAAGAAGCTTTATATTTCAAATGAAAAGTATATACGGCCTTATTGTGAACATGTTATACAGACTTTGCCCTCATCAGGAGGTTTAATGTTAAAGTATTTCTGTTGTTTTATTTTCTGCTTCTAAATGTTCTATGTAGTAAAACCAGATAGTTTGAACTTGAACTCAATCTTTGTTTCATACCTGGTTATTCTCCAATGCAGTTGTTGATTTTGTGTGAGCATATGATAATTGGATTGTAACTGTTCTGTGGTCCCCTCTTTTGCTTTTCCTTAGTTTAGGAAGAAAATTGATAACCACACAGGATTTGAAATTGTCATGGGGTTTTTATCTTCAATATTATTCTAAATCAAGTATTCTCAAATATTATTACATTCTATTTTCTCTTGATATTAGTGACAGTATTGTCTTTGGATGAGTAATAGTCCTATTTTTATTTTTAATAATATTAGTAATAGTAAGGGATGAAGCCAAGACAATTAACATGGAAGAACACTGAGTTACCTATACTACAAATCCCTTAAGATTAATGTTTTCTGCTTTCTGGCACAACCTCATATGATAAATACATAAAAATGTTCTTAATTTATTCTTACTCATTTCCTTAATCTGTCCTTCTTCAGAGATGTGCATATCTCTGAAGAGATAAGGCACAGAGAGAAGAAGCCTCAAAATTAGACAAAAAGGTAATTTTGAAAAAGAAATTTTGATGCTGATTGTCCTCCACAGTCAGAGAAAGTTGTTGTTTCCTAGGATGGAGATATCATAGGGATAGATAAAAAGAGTGTATCAGGGACTCAATAGTATTGATACGTAAAACAGAAAGCTGACTACTGTACCTGGTTTTCCAAACAATGTAACAAAGATGCAGGACCTAAGCCTTGACTACCTTAAACTTCTGTTTCACTTAAAAGGAAGGTGCTTAAGTATACTAGAGAAATATCACAGTCTTAAATTCATTTTCTAATTACTATACAATTCTTGCATTCCAGTATGAATTATAAACTCACATAAAGAAACATTAATCAATTTTTGTTAAATAATTCACCAATTTCCAGCAATGAAAATCAATGATAAAATTCACGCTGATTTAAGGGAAGAGACAGTGTTGTTTTCTGTTGTGTTCTAGCTGCTAAACTGGTATTTGTAACCACAAATTATTTTTAATTTATTGTTCACTATCTGAGATTCTTGCCACTATTACTTTATAAATCTTGAACATTTAATAGCAAGAGCTAACTATTTTTGTTGACTAAATATGTTATCATTGACTATCGGATATCCTTGACACTATAACTTTACACATCTTTTACTGTTGTTTGTATATTACTCTTTGACTCTTTCCTCTGCCTGTTTTGGGAAGGGGTACTACCTGGCTCCCAAATAAATCACACAAGGAGGTTTATTTTTTTCTTATAAATGCCTCTCCTTAGCTTGGCTTGTTTCTTCTCAGCTTTTCTTAACTTAAATTCTCCTGACTACCCTTTGGCCCTGGACTTTTTCCTTTTCTTACTGCTGTGTATCTTACTTTACTCCTACTCCATGGCTGGCTGCGTGGCTGGCCCCTGGTGTCCACCTCTCCTTTGTTCTTCCTTTCTCCTTTTTCCCCCTTCCATATTTCTCTTTCTAATTATGCTCTCTGCTTACAAGCCCCACCTTTCCTTTCTCTTGTCTCAATATTGACTCTTCAGCTCTTTATTAGACCATTAGGTGTTTTAGACTGGCAAAGAATAGCAGCTTCGTAGAGTTGAACAAATGCCACATTAACAAAAGAAACACATCTTTACATCATTAAACTAATGTTCCACAGCCTAAACAATTGTAAAACATATTAAAATAATATGTTTTCAACAACATTTAACATTTAGCACCAAGAGTGAAACTTAGGGAAACCACAAAATTGTAGCTTGGATTATACAGAGAGAACTTAATTTTCGACAGAGTCAGAAAGACCAATTAAAGAAAGGGAAGTAGCCAATGAATTAATAATTTCTTCTAGCTCCTACTTATATATTTCCACCAACAGAAAACATTGAAGTTTGGAACAGGTATAAGATTAAATTTTCTGTTGTGGGGCTTAAAGAGGTTGTCAGAAAAGACTTTCTTTCAGGCAGAAGGTACTATCATGTGCTCATGTGTATAAAACAGATGGTGTAGTATTGATTGAAGGAAAAATTATCATGCCACCCTTTCAATCCCAAGGCTGAAAGACAGGGAATACAGAAAGATACTGCTAAAAAAGACTCATGGCTAGAAAAAGGTAGAGATTTGCGGATAGACAGATTCAGAGGATGTATAACCACTAAAGGTTTACAGTGTGTTTAAAAAATATATGTTGGCTTGTGAGAGAAAGAGGGTTTTTTTGTTTGTATTTTGCTTTTTTTTTTTTTTTTTTTTGATGGAAGAAATAGAGCAGGTGGTGTGATGGCACATGCCTTTAATCACAGCACTTGGGAGAAAAAGGCAAGCAAATATCTGTGATTTCAAGGCCAGCCTAGTGTACAGACTGAATTCAAGGATATCCAAAGTTACACAGAGAAACTCTGTCTCAAAACAGGAAAAAGTAAAAGAAAGAGTTATAATAAATAAATATTAAATAAATAAATAAATAAATAAATAAATAAGCCACATAAAGATGGAAAGTACACAGAGAGTCTGGATACTGTTTAGTTATGTTTTCTAGATATACAGAGGTCTTAAGACCTTTCAAAAACCCTTAGAATATGGTATTTAAAAAGGTTTAAGGTTTTTCTTGACAGTAGACACAACTGCTCCTGGAAATACCAATTACACCTGAAAGGAAGATATGCACAAAAGAATCTCATTATGGAGTTTGCCTTCCACATGACAAGACTAGCCATTTGGGCAAGAAACTGCTCTTGACTGGACGGTTTGACTTTATGCTGTATAAACTGGAAATGCAGGACCCACAGGAAAGCGACTGCTGAACTTGCAAAACAAGATAGACAGTCTTGAATGGTTCCTGCTTTGCAGAAGATTCTGCCAGACATTCTTCAGGACACAAAAAATGACTGACAAACTCCTAAAATAGGTGGACAATTTAAAATTTCCTGCTTTTCTGAGAAGTCTGCCAGACATACCACTGCCTATGGGCTGAAGATGGATGCAGGAACAGCACAGAAGAACCTTGGGTGATTGTCCAGGTAGCGAATGTCACTGCTAGTTCTAGAGTTTATACAGTATCCTTTTGTGGTCTTTGATGGAGTTGAAGATAGATAGTTATGGTTATAATATTCCTTAGTCATGATAAAAGATAAGTTACATATAAGACTGCAGACTCTCAAAAACAGGATAGATGATAGAATATTATCTTTAAGTCTTCCTAAATGTTAATGGACTAAATACTGTAATTATAATTCTTGCTTAATAAAAAAGGTATTACATGCAAGAATATGGAGCAAAGATGAATTATTTTCTAGCAAAGCACATGAATAATCTATGTAGCAAAGACATTATTTGCTGAAATCACTGTTTTTACCTAACATTGATCAAGATTAGAGTTGAATCACTGATATCTTTTTGTGCATGAATGACATAACACAATTAATATCAACTCATATTTTATATTCAAGTAGTTTGGTGGTTTTGGTCACTTTAGGGATATTATAAAATAGAGCCATTATAAATATTTAATTGCAACCTGTTTTCTGTGGACATATATTTTTATGTTTGACTAAAGACAGAATAAATATAAAGAAAACTATGGCATATCATTTCCCTTTATCTGACATCAGAAATACATATCTCTGACCTGGAAATTCACAGAACTCCCCAGCCATGGAATCAGGTAGGCTAACCAGACATATTCACCTCTCCCTTTTCTCCTCTAGAAATAATTCCCTAGTGTTTTCCTCAGCACCATAGTAGAATGAATGCTGAGTTCTGTCTTTTCCCAAAATCCAGTGGATCACACTGATGTACCCACACAAACTTCACACAAATAATTGCTTCATCCCTTCCCCCAACTCCATCACGCATTCCCCAAGAAGCATTCCCCAACACAATTCAAGCAAGGAAAGAAGGTAGGCTAATTGCAGGTCTTCACCTTTTTCTCCATTTCTCCAAGACCAATCCCTAGTCTCATTCCCAGCTCTGTAGCAGACTATCTGTTGTAGCCAACCCTCATTCTTTGCTCACATTCCCAGGGTACTAAGTAGAAACAATTTACACACCTAGAAACACATTTTACCTTGAAAGCCAAGTGGCCCCAAGAATCAGAGTACCTGAACAATTTCCTACCTAGTGACACATAGCCACCACATTCTCCTAAGATCCAAAGATGGCAATAGAAACAAAAGTATTAAACCCTATGCAATAAAGACAAAACCAGATTAACATCATCTACTGATGGGAGATGTCATTCTGTATATGTTTCTCATACTGGTTAATGAATAAAGCACTGTTGGCCAATAGGAAAGCAAGATAGGTGGGACTAGGAGACAAGGAGGAAAGAGGAAGTAGTAAGAAGAGTCAGGATGGAGAGCCTGGAGAGAACAGAACCGCCATTCCTCCTACGCTCTTGGTAAGACCACGTGGAAATACATAGAAATGGGTTAATAATTAAGATTGAGCTAGCCGATAAGAAACTAGCACCTGGCCAATAGCATTGTATCAAATACAGAGTCTCAGTGCATTTTTTGGGACTGGTGCGGCGGCGGGACAAGACCAGGCGGTGGGCAGAAAAACCATACTCCTTACAATCTACAATTATAATTTTCCAAAACCCAGATGTCTAGACTCCAGCATAAAAATATGATCGATAACTGCCAAGACATGTCTTCACCAGAGTCCAGCAAACCTACCACAGTAGACCTCTTACTGAACCACAGTAAGAGACATAAATATAGCCTTTATGGGTATAATAGGTATTTTTATAGAATAAATAAATAAATCCCTTAAAGAAATCTATGAAAATACAAACTGGAATAAAATGAAAGCCATTCAAAATCATAAAACAGAAATAGAAGTAATAAAGTAATGCCAAAGTTAGGAAATCTGAAAATTAAAAGAAAAATAGGAATTTGAACAGAAAACTAAGAAGCAAACCTCACCAACAGAAATCAATAGAAGGAAGGAGGAACTTCAGATACTATAAAAGATGCACATACCTCAGTAAAAAAATGATAAATATGAAAAAAATCTTAGACAAAATGAGGTAAATCTGAATCTTTATGAAAATGCCACTTCTATAAATAATAGGAATAAATGAAGTATAAGAAATCCAGATCAAAAGTACAGAAAGTATTTCTAGCAAAGTCACAGGTGAAAAGTCCCCTAACCTAAATAAGCAGATGCCTAAAAAGGTACAAGAAGAATGCATAACACCAAATACACTTGAATAGAAAATAAATTTCCCTTGGCACATAGTAATCTAAACAATAAATATACACAACAAAGAAAAACATTAAAATCTGCAAGTAGAGCAAGAAAAATATAAAGATGGACCTACTGGAATTATACCTGACTTATCAATAGAGTCTCTAAAATCCAGGTGTTCTATAAACTCTAAGAGACCATAGTTGCCATCCCAGAATACTATATGCAGCAAAACTTATAATCACAATAGATGAAGAAAACAAGACATCCCATGATAAAAAAAAAAAAACAAATTCAAGCAATTTCTGTCTACAAATCCACCCCTATAGAAGGCTCTAGAAGAAAAACAATTATCTGCTAACCACAGCCAAGGAAACACAAGGAACCACAGACTAGCAAATCAAACGATGAAAAACAAACACACACATCCAAAATACTACTCATTGATATCACTCAGAATCCATTTTCTCAACCCCCCCAATAAAAAGACACAGACTAACAAAACAGATGCAATAATAGGTTCCATTCTTCTGCTTCATCCAAAAAATGAAACCAAAAAAAAAAAAAAAAAACCAGACACCTTGACATCATGTACAGACATCATCACCTTGAGGAGGATAAAGGATGGAAAAAGTATTCCAAACCAAGGAAAGTAATAAACAAGCTCATTTAACCATTTTAACATCTGACAAAATAGACTTCTAACAAAAATTAATCAGAGATAGGGACGAACACTACATATTCATCAAAGGAAAAATGTGCCAAAAGGACACTGCAATTCCTAACAACTATACATCAAATATAAGGGCACCTATATTCATACATTCATAAATGTAATACTATTAAAGCTTAAATCATATATTGATCCTCACACACTGATAGTGGGGAAAAAATACCATACTTTCACGAATAGACAGATTATTCAGACAGAAACTAAACATAGAAATGCTGGAGCATAGAGGCTTACTTTCTCAGCATAGACACATGGGGGAAAGCCCTGCCCCAAATAATATGACAGACTTTGAAGATTCCCATGGAATATCTCACCCTCCCTGGGGACCTTCTGGGGATTGAGCTGGGGTTTGGTGGGGGTGATAGGGGAGGATACGAGGGTGAGGGTACTGGGATTGACATGTAAAACAACCTGTTTCAAAATTAAATTTAAAAAAGGAAAAAAAAAAGTTGAAGCAATTTGACATTAAAAACAAAATTGACCTAACTGGTATTTATAGCACATTTCACCAAACACAAAAGATATACAGTATCTCAGTATCTCATGGGATTTCCTCAAAAGCTCTTTTCCTTCTGTTGGTTTCTCTTATCCAACTTTTATGTGATTGAGTTTGTTCTAATATTATACATTATATTATACTTTATTTTGTCCCTTAGAAACCTGTTTATTTTCTAGTAAGATACTATAGGAGAGATAGGGAGGAACTGTGAGAAGTAGAGGGAGGGGAACCATAATCAAAATACATTATGAGATTATGAGAAAAAATATAATTTAGTAAAAAAATGTCAATACTTGAGAATATAGAAAAAGATAAATACCCCCTTCTGATGGGAGATGTCATTCTGTATATGTTTCTCATACTGGTTAATGAATAAAGCACTGTTGGCCAATAGGAAAGGAAGATTGGAGGGACTAGGAGACAAGGAAGAAATAGGAAGTGGTAAGGAGCCAAGATGGAGAGGGGAGAAAGCAGTATGCTGGCCAGCTCCCCGGTAAGAGAAATACATAGATCAGCAGAAATGGGTTAATACTTAAGACAGAGCTAGCTGATAAGAAACAAGTACCTGGCCAACAGTATAATATCAAATACAGAGTCCCTGTGTGTTGATTGGGGCTAGCGCTGCAGCAGGACAAGACTGGCGGCGGGAGGAAAAACCATACTCCTTACACCCTTCCTTTTACTTTATAATGCAAACGTAAAAACTAAACTGTGTGCCCAAATAAAATGAAGAGAATATGAATAAGGAAAAGTCAAGTTAATAATACTAATTAATAAATGCAGAAGCTGAACTGGAAAATCAACATATTATATTATTTTAAAGACCACAAGTTTTATTCATAGTTAAGAAGTGAATATAAGTGCATTGAATATAAAAATAAAACATTATATTGTATACAATAGCCTTTTAAAAAAAGCTGCATCTAGTTGTGACCAAAACCTACTGAAAGAAATCTATGTCTGCAGAGAGTGATAGTCTGATAAAATTTTAGTACTGTGCAAAGATTGGAATGTCACAGACCCAAAGACTATTTACATTATTTTGGGCTAACTTCTGGCCTTCAGCAACAGCCTTTCCTTACCCCTCATCTGTAACTACTGTCAGAACTAACATCTTTAGACAATAATAGATAAAATTCTTTTAGACTCTGTTAACTTATCAGGCAACTAGCTTCCACCAATCCAAAAGCTGAAAATGTCATCAGATAACATCTTGAGCCTTCATCTCACTGTGACTGCCTTTCTGATATATTTTAAACTTGTCTTGATTAACAACATTTTCTGTTCTGTGAAACCATAAAAACTGTATGCCACTGTTTCAAGGTTGTAAAATTAAACATTGAGTATTCTAAATATGTGTTCACTGGCCATGGTCACTCAAAGTGGATCTAGAATAAACTATATTGATTCCAGTTTTTAAAAAAATAATGAAAGAAAAGAAATGTCCAACTGATTATATTCATGTTGTTATTTAGGCAGACAGAATCATAAGTATAGCATAAGGAATAAATGGTAAGAATAACTGTTATCTCCCCACATACTTAAAAAAACAAATTTACTGTGTGTGTTACTTTATTCCCAAAGTGCACAATGGTCCTTTATATTACATCACTAAGTGGAGTTCAGAGGACAACATGCAGGAAATTTGGCTTTTTCCTCAAGCAACTATTGATAAAACTCCAGTCTTCAAGCTAAGCTGCCAAACTCCACCTTGCAAGGAAAACACCTTCCTGATTAGTATAGTGACCAGAATATTTTACATTGCAAATAGTAGGGTATATGAGTTCCATTTGCCTGTAAATATTTATCAACATTGTTGTAACTGATAGTAATTATTTTGCATCTATTGAGATATAATGTTGATATAATTTTGATTTGAATTCATATGATGGCTAAGAATGTTGAATGTTTTTTCACTTATATATGTTGAACATCATGTTCTTCATCCTGTTAATTGTTTTATTGGATGTACAAAAGCTTTTTAATTTCATGCAGCGACATATACCAATTGCTATTTTATAAGCTACTGGAACCCGATTTGGAAAGTGTATTTATCCTGAAAAATATTCCATTAACCTTTTCAATGTTTTAGTTCTTATTACAATCTTTGGTGAATTTGAATAGATATTGTCTCCATTTTTTTTCTTGGATGTGGACATCCAATTTACTTAACAACATTTGGAGAAAAAAGCTGTTTTTTATTATTTTTTTTTGTCTTTTTTTTATTTCATTTTTCCAATATAGTTGCTGGATGCTTGTTTTGAAAATGAAATGGCTGTAGCAATCGCAGTTTATTTCTGGGCCCTCTTATGATCCAATGATAGGCATATATTTTCTTGGGCCAATACTATGTTGTTTCACTTTTCGATTGTATATTACAATTTGGAAGCAATTGTAATAGCCCAAAGATTTGACCATACTTGTTAGGGTTTCTTTGGTAGTTTTGTTCCTTGACGAATTTTCTGCATCTATTACCATAATTATGGTATTGATTTGTTTAACCCTATTATGTGAAATATTCATTGTTTTAAAACTTTGTGTATATTGTGTCCTTGGAAAGATACTTAGTTGGTGAAAAATTGTGGGCTATTTAGTGTCATGCTAACTTTAGTGTTCATGTATTTTACTGAGAATCTAAGGTTTTTATTTATTTTCTATTTTATTTTTTAGTTGTTCTTGTTACATCCTTATTTTGTTTTGACACCAAGGTAAAATACTGACATCATAGAATAAATTCAGATATGTTCAACCCTTATGGATTTTCTGAAATAGTTTGAGTAATGTTGCTGTTACTTCTTTAAATATCTAGCATAATTTTTCAGTGAACATGTGTGGACTTTTGCTTCTTTGAAACTCTGTAAATATTTCAATTTTGTTCTACATTGTGGAGCTGTTTTAGTCATTTATATTCTCTTGGTTTAATTTTCGTAAGTCATGTGTCTTAGAGTATACTAATTTTGTTAGATTTCCTTTTTTTAAATTATGAGTTTCTAAAATTTTCCTTATAATTTCTAAGATTTTCATCTGTGAATTTATAACTTGGGTTTTTTTTTTTGTCTTCATTTGTTAATATGGATAAGCAATTTTCAGTGTTTGTGGTTTCAAAGAAATGACGTTTCATCTGTTCTTACAATGTTCTATTTCTCATTTAAATAATTTATACACCATCTTTCTTTTGTCATCTATTGATTTTTCCTTAGCTTGATGCTTTACCACTAAGTACTTGGAAAACATCATGATGTCATTTTTCATCTCTCCTTTTTAAATATAGATATTCAAAGTTATAATGTAAAGTCTTAGCTGTATCCTAAATGTTTTGATAAGTCATACATACCATGTTTCTTGAATTAAAATGAAAACGTGTGTATTTTTAAGTGAAAATGGACTTTTTTTCATACAATATCTTCTGAGCACAGCTTTCCCTACCCCAGCTCCTCCTAGCTCCCATGCAAGCCTATAACTTTTCTTTTTCTCTCTCCTTAAAATCCAAACAGGCATGAATTATAGGCTGGTGATCCTTTGCTCTAGGTCTAAAATACATATATGAGTGAGTACATACTATGTTCCTCTTTTTGTGACTGCCACCAGAGGAACTAGGATACAAGGTGTATTTTAAGAGATTCATATAAAGTTCCTCACAGAACTGGGAAGGGACAAGTCCCCCAGAGCACAGGGGAAGTGGGGGGGGACAGTGAATATAGAGAAAAGTAGGGGAAAAAGAGGGGGAGGAAAGGAAAACATGTGCAACCAGGAAGATTGAGCTCGGTTAGGAATAGAAGACAGGAGAGAGAGAAAGAGAGACAGAGACAGAGATACAGAGAGACAGAGAGAGAAGGTAAAAGAGGGAGCCAATATTGGTTTCAAGATAAAATTGAACACAAAGAAAGGTCCAGAGAACTACAAGACTGCCCCCAACTAACAATTTAAGCATCTGTGGAAAGGCTACCATAAATGCCCTTCCCGGATAGTGAGATCAACAGCTAATTTATCCATAGAGCCCTCATCTAGTACATGTTGGAAACAGGAGCAAACACCCATACATAAACACTGTGTCAAACTAGAATCCAGATGCAGATGGAGAGGACAAGACCAGGTGGCAAAAACACATAGGGACAGCTTACCTGACCAAGGAGGAGCTAACAGTCCACCAGACTGATAGCTGGGAAGCCAGCATGGGACTGACTCAGGCCCCCCTGAATATGGGTCTCAGCCAGAAGGACTAAGCAGTCTAAGGGACCTCAGACAATGGAGCCAGGATGTATCCCTGGTGCACAAAAGGCCTTGCAAACACATCCCCCATGGAGGGATAACTGCCTTAACCTAGAGCCAGGAGAGAAGCCCTAGTCGCTACTTCACATGACCTGTGACCTGTCAGATCTACATGACCCCAACTGGATGGCATTCCCCTACACATGGAATTGGGGTAGGGGATGGGAGGGGAGGGTGGTTAGGGTGCATGTGAGAGGGTAGAGAGGGTCAAAGCAAAGGAGGGAGGGAAGGAGAGGGAACTGGGATCGACATGTAAAATAATAAATTAAATTAAAAAAATGCTTTGACTCCAAAATTTAAGTTGAAGGACAAGTTACTGGAGAAAAGGATTTCTATTTTTGTTTCCACAGAAAATGAAAAGATGTGGATTCCTTCCAGACTAATGTGGTTTGATCAATCCAGACTGCCTGAAACAGAGTACGAGATGATCCTACATTCAAAACAGCTGGACAAAGCAGCCTTACAGACCAGGATTTCTGCATCTTCTTTGAATCCCCCATGATAGTGCCCCTAACCAGCAGGAAGTAGTTTGGAAAGAACGACGCCCAAATTCCCAAATAGTGTGTATAAATGTTTGTTTTCATTTAATTGGACTTTGTTATATAAAATAAAAAAAAATCACACAGAAATTTGTACACACAGAAATCTCATAAAACCATAAAACTGAAAATCATAGCACATTGACAAAAGGCATAAAAGGTAAAAACAAAAATGCCCAGACAAAGCATTATGGAAGAAAATGTCTAAAAATACCACTGAGTTCATTTTGTGTTGCCCATCTATTTCTAGAAATATGGTCTGCCCTTACGTTTGGTTCTTATACACAGTGAGACTTCATTGGATGAAATGAATTATTATTTTTTTTGCAAGCAGCTACCTATTGGAGATATCATCTGGGTTAGAGATGGGGGTTTGTGTCTACTTCCTTTCTCAGCTTTGAACTCCAACTTGCTTAGACATGTGTCTTAGTGTTGTACTAGTATGAAGACATACCATGACCAGAACAACTATTATACTGAAAGCATTTAAACGGGGCTTGCTTACTGTTCATAGGTTGAGTCCATCATCATCATGGCAGGGCTTGTTTGCATCCAGGCAGACATGGTGCTAGAGAAGGAGCTGAAGTTTGTACATCTGAATCTGCAGAAAACGGGCAAAAGGACACTAGGCCTATTTTGAACTTTTGAAACCATAGAGTCCACCCTCAGTGACACACTTCCTGCAAGAAGGCTACAACTCCTAATCTTTTTAAATAGTGCTATTCCCTGGTGACAAACCATGCAAATCTATGAGCCTTATGGGGGCAATTATTTGCCAAACAATAATCATATGCAGGTCTTGTGCATGCTGCTACCATCTCTGTTAGTTCATTTCAGTGTTAGTGGTATTGTGTATAGAAAGCTTTGTTTCCTTGGTATCTTCTATCTCCACTGGTACTTACCATCTTTGTATCTCCTCTTTCCTAGAAATTATCATTGTTCATTCAAGAGTGCATCTTAAATCCCCATGCTTTTTATATAGTTGCTATAGTTTCCTTTACCATCACTTTCTAATTTTATTCTACTATAATCTGGTAAACACAAAATATTAAAGTTTTGTATTCATAAAAAAGATTTAGGGTAGCTAGAGTGATGGCTCTGTGTCAGTATGTCCTAAGGTCACACAGTATCTGAATTTTGAACAATTGTTGCAGTAGCATTTACCCAACATAAAAAGAAGTCTCTTTGCTCAAAGCTGTGAGCTATATTTATCAATGGGTAAGAGAATAAGTATTTAAAATAAGATAGAAATTAGATTGGTTTAAGTATATGACAATAGTAGTTTCCCCTCTAGGTTCCAGAGCCTCTCCAGTCATGGTTAAATACCTAAGTTAATAGTACTAGTTATAAATTTCTTCCTACTGAGTGGGCCTTTAAGTCCATTAGACATCTTTTGGCTATCCTAATGATAATAATAATAATAACAACAACAATAAAGTACTTTCAGACTACATGGGATGTCTTGTTGTGCAATTAGTTGTTGAGGTTTACACCTTTTTATAGCTAAGTATGGTGTCAAATCCAGTATTGTCTTACCTTCAGCTTCTGCAAGGTAACAAAGGGCAATGGCAATAGCCTATTCTGTTCTGGGAATTCCTTTGAGTCTCCTAACCAACAGCTCAGAGAGAGATTTCCCAAGTATAGGGCTGGATTTTATGTTAGATCAATTATGGCTCTTGGCAAGAACAGCAGCACCACTCTGAATTTTTCAAAAGTACTTAAAATTATTTATTTCACATTCCAGTTTCCTTCTGCATTACCCTACCTTGATGTTGTCTCGTTAGAGTGCCCCAACATTTTCTCCCTTTCTTCCTTCTAGTATCTATGTCCTACTATTACCTCCTACTCCCATGCTAGCTTTCTACATTCCTGTATCCTGGGGTAACTCTCAAATCTAAAGTTTTGTAGCAAATCCAAAGATAAATGAGAACATGTAGCATTTTACTCTCTGATATGGTATACTTCATTCAGTATGACATTTTTCAGTTCCATATATTTACTTTAAAATTTCATGCTTTCATTTTCTTTAATGCTGTACAAAACTGTATAGTGTGTTTGGATAATGTTCATTACACATGTACAAGCTGAAGGAAATCTAGTTTGTTTAAATTACATGACTACTGTGAATAAAACAGCAATGAACACAGCTGAGTAAGTATTTCTGTAGTAGGCTATTGAGTCCTTTCACTATATAACAAAGAGTGATGTAGCTTAGTCAGATGATAGATCCATTCATTTATATCTTTTGGGGAAAATATCAAAGTTTCTTTCCACAGTGTCAGTCAGTTTGCAATTCCACAAAAGTGAATGAGGGTTTGGTTTTTTTCCACATCTCCACCAGAATTTAGTCCCATCTTTCTTGATCTTACCATTTCTTACTGGTTATTCCCATTTGAAAATAATGCACTATACATAAAAACTAACCAAAATTGTGGTGGAATTTTGGTTGTAGAAATATAGCCTCTCTAAAGGTCAGAGAGTAGAGCTTGCAACTAGCTAACAATAGAGGCATGGAGTTTACATTCTTTGTGGTAAATGTAAGCCAATGGGCAAGAAACTGCCCTTACCCCAACTGCTGAAAATACATTATCCATATTAGACAAACAGGACATCAAAAAGTGACAGCAAACCTTGCCAAGACAAGGCAGTCCAGTCCTTCAGAATATCTTGGCTTACAGAACTGTCCATCAGATATGCTAGGCCTCTATGGTTAGTTAGTAGCAGCTCAATTCTCTGACCTTCAGATAGGCTTTATTTGTATAAGCAAGATATCACCACATAAAATACTACTACTAATAATAAAATAACAATTATTATTACCACTATAGTAATACAGCAATAGAAGAAGTTTTTAAAATATAAATAATAAAATATTTCAAATTATTTCTATTTGTAGATGATATGGTATTATATTGTAAGAGATCCAAGAATTCCATCAGAAAACTTCTGAACAAGGCCAATACTTTTATAATTGGAGGGATACAAAGGCAATTCACAAAATCATTAGCTTTTCTATATACCACTAACAAACATACTCAGAAAGACATCATGGAAACAATACCATTCAGAGTATTGGTCTCAAAGAAAGCATAAAATATCTAGAAATGAACCTAAAAACTGATGTTTAGAAATCTCAAGAAAGAAAACTTTAAATCTCTGAAAAAAGAAATTCAGAAGAATACTAGAAAACAAAAAATATATCATGTTCATAATTTGGTAAAATTGATTTTATAAAAGTGATCATATTATCAAAAGAAATTTAAAGACTCAATATAACTGCAACCCAGATGCCCACAACATCCTTCTCAGAAATAGAAAAAAAATGTTTAAAAATAATATGTAAGCCAAGTGTTGGAGGCATACACCTTTTATCCGAGCACTGGGGCAGGAGCAGATGCTGGCAGATCTCTGTGAGTTCAGGGCCACCCTGGCCTGCAAAGTGAGTTCCAGGACAGCTAGGGCTGTTCCACATAGAAACTCTGTCTTGAAAAAGAAACCATCAGAGGCATGGCCGGCTGGAGTTGGTTGCTACACTGATGGGCGCAGGGTATGAGAGTTAGTGTTTTCCTAGATCTGCCATAGTGCAAGTGCGGAGGAGCCGAGCAGCTCTCAGTCCCTCGATCTGCAGAGCGAGGGAGATGGAGGTGAACCAGGCGGCGATAGGGACTGAAGGTGTTCGCTAGCGGGGAGGCTCTTCCGGAGCTGCGAGGAGGGATCAGAGCCTAGAGGAGCTGCCTCAGTCCGGGACGAACGGGCTCCCGAAACACTCCTACTGGATGGATCTCTGGCTCTTCCTCCTTTTCGACCTGGTGCTGTTCATCTTCGTGTATCTACTGCCCTGACTTTATTGCCCAGGCATCAAGAATGTGGCTTATGGAGTGAATCCTGAATACTACAGACTTGAATAAAGAGGATTTCCAGCAGCTGAATTTCAGATCTCTAACCTTTCCTTAAGCCCTGACCTCCCTAAAATAGTACCACGTATTCCAAGCCTGTTTTTAATGCTTGAATTAATGATTGTAGCTAAATTATATATATATATATATATATATATATATATATATATATACATATATGTATGTGTGTGTATATATACATATATATATTTAATAATACCCTTCACTTAAATACTTAAGGGAAATTTATGTGGGATTTATTCATCCAGCAGGTATTGGGCCCCTCACCATTAACCTGCCAAAGCCAACATTTTGGACACAGTGGTCAGCAAAACAACATTCCTTTGTGAAGCTTGGATATTGTTGCTTTAAAATATGCTGTTTAAAAATACTTATCGCCTATATTGGGTAGGTAGCATTTATTCAGAAAGGCCACAGCCCCTAAGTAGCCGCTATAAGTACTTTGTAAGCTGTTCCTTTTTGTTGGGTAATTAGAAATTGGTTACTGTTGGTTTTAGTGTTATTCAGTATATGAAAATTGCTTAAGATTGTTTGGGGAGGGGTGCTTCTCCCTTATAATTAAGTCACAATATTCGGTAAACTGTTAGTCTTCAGGATATTGCTGCATTTGCCTGGATAATTTTTTGTAATTGAATCATCTGTATTAGAACACAGAATGGCACTGAGTTTACCAGACTGTGTGACCGGATTTGTACCACGTACTAACTTTCTCTAATAAATGTTTATTTCTATTATTGAAAAAAAAAAAGAAAAGAAACCATCAAACAAATAAGTACATAAATTTTATAACATAATCATGAAAATTCATAGATAAGTAAAGTGATCCTGAACAAAAGAACAATGCTGGAGAGACTACTATACAAACAGTTGATAAAATTAAGAAGTACACAGAGTGAAAAGGAATCTTTCCTAACTAACTGACAGAGGATTAATATGTAGAATATATAAAGAACTCAAAAATCAATTGAGAAAACAAATGACCAGATTAAATATGGGCTATGATTCTGACCAGTTCTCAAAGACCAAAAATGATAACAGCTAACAGAGATCTACAAAGTGTTTACTCCCTTTAGCTGTCATTGAAATGCAAAATAAAACTGCTTTAATATTTCATCTTGCTTTCCATTCTTAATGTTTTTTCAGTTTCAATATATTAATTTCAATAAATGAACCTAAATAAGTATGTTAAGAACATTTCATGTAAATCTATGTACAATACTGATTATAATTTTTAATAATCAAACTTACTCATGTAAATTTAAAGTATTAAAATCCACTATCAAGTCACTGATAATCACACAACACCATGGGAACAAATGCTAATGTTTGCCAATATAATCTTGTTTTATTTTATTTTATTCTTTCATTGAAAAATAGAAGTTTTTTTCTCACATGATAAATCCTGATTATTGTTTCCCCTCCCTCTATTACTCCCAGTTCCTCCCTCCCCTCCTTTCATCTATCTATCTCTCATTAGA
Organism: Phodopus roborovskii; assembly: GCF_943737965.1. Lineage (NCBI taxonomy): Eukaryota > Metazoa > Chordata > Mammalia > Rodentia > Cricetidae > Phodopus > Phodopus roborovskii. The sequence continues at coordinate 773,796 of NW_026125861.1, read as the reverse complement.
AACAAAAAGGCTCTTAAGTGATAACAGTAACATAAAACAAAATAGAATAAGATAAAAACAAAACTAAAGTCAAAACCAAGAAATGTACTCTTTTTTAAAATCCGTATTGTTTGAATTTCTCAGGAGAATGTTTCCTCTTCTCACAAAATTATTCGGAGAGGTGATTTAATGATTGATAAGGTACCCAATACATTATACTAGTTTGAGGTGTTTTTTTTTTTGTTTGTTTGTTTGATTTTTTGATAAACCTAGGTAAAGGATACAGTTTCTTAGTGTCTTGAGAAAGGAATTCATAGAGAAAAGAGGAGCTCTGAAGCACCTGTAGCCAGTACCACTACAGTATGGCAGATACCAGTGAGAAGCCAGATGATTTTATTTCAGATTGCTCCTATAACTATGATGAGCTAACATCATGGAAAAATAGAGGATGATGAAACATCAAAGGTAAGAAGAGGAAAGCATGCTGTCTTCACGTTGTCATAAAAGATGGTTGTTCGGTGTACTTGCTCTTTCTCTTAAATATCCCAACCAAAAATTCTTTTCTCGATCTGCTGCAAACTCCTTCTGCAACTCATACCTTTTATAAAAACAAAACAAACTAACAACAATTTTTGTCCTATCAATTTGTCTATTTGTAACAGAAAACAGTGTCTCACTTAGATCACCTTATCAGGTACCAAAAATAATTAAGAAATATAAATCAATCAGTCCTTGAGAATAATCACGGAAATAAGGAGATACATATTATACCATATTACTATTTTATTACAAATAGGATAACAAATGGAATCAAGATGAAGTAAGTAAGAATACGAGGTACAGGAAAATCTCCTATTTCAAATAACAGCTTACTTCAATTTGAGTTCCCACAAGACAAGAAGTATACCATGTTATGAACTCATACAGATACTTTTTAAATAGAAAAGTTACATCTCAAAATGTAGTTTATTCAATGCTTACTAGAATTAAATGAAAGAAACTTTTATTTCACCATGTGTTGTGCTCTGTTTATGTGGCAGAATGGAAAGAAGAAATTCAAAAATATTTGAGAAAACAGACACTTGGAGAACTCTGTAGTTGTGAGGTCGGCTCAAAAGTTGACCATGGTATCTTATGAAGAGAGACAACTTTTGTGTCTGTGATAAAAAACAACAAGACCAAAAGCAATATATGGAAGAAAGACTTCATTTTGGACTAAGTTTACTAAATCCGTAATGGTGGGGGAAAGCATGCAGTAGGAAGGCAAAATCAAGAGATTACATTTTGATCCACATGTATGAAACAGAGACCAAACTTGAAGGTTGGGCACTAAATCTCTTAAAGTCATTCCATAGAGATATACTTTCCCAGCAAGTCTCTACCTGCCAGTGGTTTTAAAGCTTCCCCAAACAGTGTCACCAGCTGCAGATCAAGCAGTCAAGTAATTGAGCCTCTGGTTCTGGTAACAGACTAAATCAAGATGACTAACCCCTGATGCCTACAGTACCACCAGATACATTAGCTATCTATTGCTTTTATATAATAAATTAATGTATTTATAGATATATGACTTAACATACATGTTTAATCTCACAGCTTTGGCTTATCAGAAATTTTAATGTGATTAACCTGCATTTTATTTAGTGTCTCACTAGAATATAGTCAGAATATTTGCTCATACCTTCTTGTTAGTGTATCTATAGAATATTCCACTCCGATGCTCATTTAGATTACTGCAGAATTAATTTATGATTATTTCTTTTTATTTTTTCAACAAAAAGTCTCCACAGGCTTTTCTGCCTTGTGACTTTATATACAGATTTTCATAACATGGTATTTTTCTCTGTATACAGCTGGTTAGTGGGGATTTTACAGTGTAACAAGCTTGGCATCCTAACAGATTTGCTATTGCCTATTGACTCAAAATGTATCACATATCAAACTCTAACACATGCTAATAGAAATATTTGTACAGAGATATGGAAAGTTAGAGGTAGAAGACGTGGAAAATAATATAAAGTCTAGTGACTCTACTTGAAAAATCTTTTGTTTTACTCTACAATTTTTTGCAGTACTAAGTATTAACTTTCTATTTGTCATGTTGTCATATTCCTTTGGTAATTAAAATGAGATAAAAAGTAGTCAACAACATTAAATGCTGTTTTCCGAGTCTGATAACATAGAAAGTTCATCATTCTAAAATGAATCATAAATTGCCTAGAGCTATTTCTGTACTTCATGGAAATTAAGTAGGAACAAAATTATTCCAAAAGAAAACTGTGTTCATAATACTCATGAGATTGCTTTTAGAAACTAGACTGCTTGCCTGAGCTGAATATTTACCTACAATTTATCAATTTGTGATCCAGTTGTCTATCAACTGTCTCAGTGTCCTTATATATAAAATGTGGATAATATTCATAAGTATATAAGTCTACAGATATTTCTTTCTGTTTTCACACCGAAGCACTATAATAATTATAAAATGAATTAAGTCTTTTAATTTTCGCAGTAAACTTGTGTGTGTGTACAAATATATATATATATATATATATGTAATGAAATATGTTACCCCAAAATATGGAGAAAAATTAAATTATGAGAATTAAATTTGATAATTTAAGTACATGACATAGAACACTGTCTGACATATAGAAAGCACTCAGTAAGTATTATGCATTATCATTATTATGAATAATGATGTGTTCAGTGCTCTGGATGGTATGAAGAATAGACTAAAATATTTACCCTCAAAATCTTACAGAAGAAATAAATAATTCACAAAGAATAATGAAATAATAATCATTGTTATTTTACTTGTTAAATGTAATGTGTCTTAATCTAGAAATTTATCTTATATTATTCAAATCGCAATTCTCTTATATAGTACTTATTTTAACTTAATATGTAACATTCCTATGTGAATTTTGCAATATTTAAAAATGTAATTCTAATTGAATTCTAATTTCCAATTTCTACCTTTCTTACAGCAGTGTACTGTGCAGAAAATATGAATATTTGTCAAATGGAATAATAAAAAGTAAATGATATATTATGTGAAGATTGCTGGCAAGATGACTCAGCAGAGAAAATGTGTTTGCAGAAAAGCCTGAGGACTTGAATTACAACCCCAGAACCCACATGGTAGAGGGAGATTTCATATATTCAAAATTGTCACTTGGTTCCACATGCATTGTGACATGTGTTGACCCTATCACACACATATATATTTTGAAAAAAAAAGGAACTTTTAAAACTTCTAAAAACCACGGAAATGTGTCATTCTATTGCACCCATTTTATCAAAACAAAATAACTAATATAATTTAAAAATCTTCCGGACCAGTGAGGTGGTTCAGCAGGTAAAGGTGACTAACTATAAGAAATGGTCTGAATTCAATTCCTGAGACTGCCTGGTATAATCCATTACTGAAAGCTGTCCTCTGACTACCACCCATGCTCTGTGGCACAAATGGGTGTTTTTGCACACATAAAGGGATGATATATAGGTAGATAGATAGATAGATAGATAGATAGATAGATAGATAGACAAATTGTTAATAAAAACAGTCAGACTAGATAAGAGAAACTTTCTTCTACAGCATATAGGAAAAAATATAGAAACACACAGCTAGACATTTACGGAGAGTGAGTGACCTTGGAACACCCAAACATCAACAGTGTATCTCTATCAAATCTCTTCTCCTCAGAGCTCGGGGAACCCTATGGAAGTGGATCCAAGAAACAAGTACACCAAGAGTACACCAAGAAACAAGAGTTCTAAATCAAATGGTGAAAGCTCATGTGACCTCATATATTGAAGCAGTAATTACAGATCCTCTCTGTATATGTTCTACCACGTTAGTGTTTTCATGGGACTCCTGAGTGTGAAAACAATTGGGCTTCTGATTTTTATACCATCTCTTGGACTCTTTTCCTTCTATTTGTTTGTCTTTCTAACTTTGATGCTAGGGTTTCTGATTTATCTTAATATATTTTATTTTGATATATTTTTAAAAATGATTGATTTAAAACCTAGCCACTAGGATGAAGATTAACAACATAAATGTCATTTATACATGCCAAGAGAGAGAAAATCATTTTTCTCCAACAAAATGATAGTGGTTATATCAACCACTTTAAGACATGCCTCCTGATTAGGAGTAAGTAACCAACATAAAATGGACTCAACAATATTTCTTTGTATGTGTGTGATTTTACTTGGTTACAGTTTGGAGGGGGTTTTTGTTGGTTTGTTTGTTTGTTTTGGTTTTGTCTTCTTTTTTTTCCTGTTGTTTTATATAGTTTCCTTGGTTCTGTTTTTGCTGTTGTTATATTCGGTTTTGTTTGCTTGTTTGTTTTGAGAAAGAAATTGAATTTGGTTGGGTATGGATGGGCAAAGGATCTGGAAGGACTTGAGGGAGGTGAAGCATATGATAAAATTATATTCAAATTTAATATTTGTTTTTAATAAAAATTTTAAAAATGATGGTTATCTTAACTGTGAGTAATTATTATAGAAGAGATAGGTCACACTTCTACATATTCTCAGCAACTAAAAAATAAAACACTGATTAAGATACAAGGAAAATTGGGACACATTAATATATCAGAATATAATCTACAGCTTAGCTTAGCACTATGGTGCATGCCTTGACTCTCAGCACTCAGGAGGCAGAGGCAGGTGGATCTCTGTGAGTTCAAGGCCAGCCTGCTCTACAGGCTGAGTTCCAGGACAGCCAGGAATACATAAAGAAACCTTGGTCTCAATAAATACATACATACATACATACATACATACATACATAAAGACATAAGAAAAGAATATAGTCTACCATTGGTGTGTAGAAGTCCAGGAAACTAAGATCAATTGAAGTATGTGCTGCTGCATGGTTTCAAGCAAGTCATTGACTCCTTTCACCTCGGCCAAAAAGGAAAAGCCAGAATCTGCCTCTATGGTACTCTGCTTTATAATACCATGATTCCCATATCTAATATTTTACAAACTAGAAAACCCATGGTGCTTTATGATCACTTCATTTCAACTAAAAAGCAAGTGAAGGAGCTCTAGTTTTCTGGGTATAATCGCTGGAGATTTTGTAACTCCTGCTAGATTCTCCTATTCTCGCGATATCCTCCTTTCTCTCGTGAGATCCTGTTGGTTCAGGCACTGGAAGCGTCATAAAAGTGCCCTTTGTCTAAAAGGGCGGGGCTAGTACTGGTATCTCATTCCCTTAGCCAGAGAGAGCTGGCGGTGGTATTACAGGGGTAACGGAGTAGACAACCCATTTAACCATGCAGGATCCCAGTGGAAACAAGGGTTGTAGAGCAGGTGGCGAAGAAGAAGAGGAGTGTATCCAACAAACATCAAGTACTACTAATGCCCAAGATAGCTCACAAAGTTCTGAAGCCGAGAATGACCATAGTTACTCCCCTCAAGAAAGCCACCAACAAGATTCTGGTAGCCAGGCTGTCCAAGGCAGCCTTGATTCAAGAAGCCCTGCAGAGGCAAGAGTGGTGGCAGAAGAAGCAGCCATTGCTCCACATGGCGAGCAGGCACCAGTTATTCCCGGACCCAGTGGAGATGCTGCAACAACAGCTGGAAGTAGACTCCTAGAGTTGTATCCTTTTCAGAGGAAGCACCTTGGCAGGGGCTATGGCAACATGAAGGCAAAACTCCAAATTGCTTTGGGAGGAGACTTAGTGTGGGGAAGTATATGGCCAACTAGAAAGGGGACAGAAGGATGTACTGTAGTCAGTCAATCCTGAGAACATACGGCTATAGAGACGAAACAATTTGATGCTGGCGAGGGAGGGGCCATTTCAGGGTTATGGGGAAACCTGGTACTAGAAAAACTCCCAGGATCCACAAGGATGACCCCAGCTAAGACTCCTAGCAATAGTGGAGAGGAACCGGCCATCTTCTGTACTCAGTTTGGTGACTACCCTAATTGTCTTTATAGAACCACAGCCGAGCACTGGGCCAAGCTGTAGGAGTCCTATTGGAGAAAGGGAAAAGGATAGTACAAGATGGGGAGGGGGCTGTCAGGATCATAATGGGAACCAACAGATACAGCTGACTTGAGCTCATGGGAGTACATGGACTCAGGACAAGGAGTTATGGAGCCTGCGTGGGACTGATCTAGGCCCTGTACACTTGTGTGACAGTTGTGTAGCTTGGTCCGTTTGTGGGGTTCCTAGTAGTGAGATCAAGACTTGTCCTTGGCAAGCTTGGCTAGCTTTTGGGAACCAATTCGCCTTTCTGGATTACCTCATCCAGCCCTGATACAGGGGGAAGGAGCTCCTGCCTCAAACTGATGTACCTTGATTTGTACAAACCCGTGGAATGCCTGCCCCCTTATCAATGGAGACAGAGGAGGAGATGGGGAGGGAGTGGATGGAAAGTGAATGGGAGGTAGAAGATGAGGGAGGGGAAACTGATCAGTATGTAAAATAAAGGAGAAAATGTTACTTAAATAAACGTAAAAAGAAGGCTGTAGGGTGTAGAAGACCAGAAGCATGGAAGAAATGTCTATGGTTGCCTTGTATGTCAGTCAAGATAAAATCAAGCACAATGCACCAAGAAATGGAATAATGGATAATACCTTAACCATATATCCCTCCAGTTCTGTAACAGTGCCATTCAGAACCGCTGTGGAGGCAAACATAGCCTGCAGATCCCTGGCTTCAAATGTCCAGCAGCAGCAAGTGATGGTTCAACAAGAGTTCACAGTGAATGATACCACCCTGACTGTGTCAGTTTGCCAGGAGTTTGGAGTTGGGGTGGCTTGATACTGGGGGGGCAATGCATATTCTAGGGGTTCTGTAATGAAGAAATTAGTAGATTAGAATTAAGCAGAAGATATAGTATTGTGCCAGTTCACAGATTCCTTATTCTTTCTCCTGATGGTATCTCCCTTTTCCCTTTTAGTAGGTGGACCACTGAAGATCCTGTTCTCTTCCGAACATCTATCAATGCCTTCCTCGACCAGCTCTCCCTAGTGATGAGGAACATCCCACGCCCAGTGTTTATGGCTGTTTTCAAACAAGGAAGAGGACGAAATAATGACCCCTAATGTGATACCACCCATAAGACAAGGCAAGGGATTTTCATGATTTGTCCCTTTGCCATCATATTCACTGTTTTGATCCTGTAACACCATACCAGTCAGTGTTACTGAAGAAGTGAATATTGAAATGAATAATGAAGAAAATAACACTGAGTTACTGTTTTTATTTTTAGCTATGGCACAAATCTTCAGGTTTTAATATTGTGTCCTTTGGTTGAAGGGGTAGCTTCTGGGATACTAATGTTCTAGTACTCCAAGGCAACTGACTGTAGAAATTGGAAGACATCAAACTTTTATTTTTAATTTTTTACTAGTATTATGTGTGTGCATGTGCATAATTGTATGAGTATATACATGAGTCACCCAACTAATGTTCAAAAGATACCTTTTTGGGAGTCCTTTCCTTCCATCATGTGGATTATTACTAGCAAACTTAAGACATTAGACGTTGGCAACAGCTTTTCATGAGATGAGCCATTTCCACAGCTTTGAGATTAACTTTTAGTGTACAAATAAACATATGCTAGAGCACTTACCTAGCATGGAAGAAGAGAAATTATTGAAATTTCTAAATTCCATAGTTAAAGGTAAAGAGTTTTCTTGATTCTGCAATTGTATTCATATATTAACTATACTTTGGAAACATGATTTTAGGATTAGTGTTATTTCTGTGCCTGAAAGGTTTTTCTTTTAACATACTAGCTTTCCAGTTTTTAACAAATGCTTTGAAGATGAAAATATAGCAAGCATCAGAATGTAATCATGAAATAGGAAAGGAATTCCAGTTTTTAGCTATTATAAAAATGTATATGAACACTTATTTCCTTAAGCTGGACTCTCAGAAACAGATTTAGTGAGTTGTATAAAACAGTTTTTGTAAACATCTCCAAATATACCACTAAAGCACTTTTGTATATGCCTTCCCATACAAACTTTGGTTCCAACACATCCTTGTCACTACTGTATTGTCTTCCTGACAAAATTAAAACGTTTGTGTAAGAGAGAACCCAACAACACAGAAACACCAATGTGAGGGATTTTTTTTTTTTTGTTAAATCCATGGCCTTACTTCAGAATGCTCTATAAGAGGTGTGGGATATTTCGTTATGTTTAGAACATAAAGGTCACAACTATCAGAGTTCTTTCCCCTGTTTTGTTATTTTTCAAAAAAGTGTTCCTCTGTGTAGCTTTGGAACTCACTATGTCAACCAGGCTGACCTCTGCCTCCCAAGTGCTGGGCCACTATTGCCTAGCTTCACACTGTTTTCTTGGTTCAGTCAGATTACCCACCTAGGTGATTATTTATCAGTAAAGTTATTTTTATTTTTTTCCATTCTATTCTAACCTGAATATCTTTTCTATTTTATTTTCCTTAGTTCTGACTTTTACTTTCAGTCCCTTCATCTGTTTCTAATACTTTTCAGGTGGGAGTTAATGCCTTTCTAAGTGCCCTAACCGCTGCCTCCTCCATAATGAGGCTTTGTGCATGAGTGGATGAGACATTTGTGCACAGGGACTAGACCTTTACCTGTAATCCTGTGGGGATCATGTGTGGAATGGTCCATTTCTGGGTTCAAGTTGTTTCCTTGCACACTATTCTCTACAGTTTTCTGCTGGAGCCTCAAACAGGTTCCTCTGTGAAAGCCAGAAAGAATTCTGTCACTTTGTAAATTCACTCTCTTCATCTCACAAATTACAATTGTCTTTAATATGGGGGAGAAGACCGGTATAGGGGCTATAACATGAGCAATCAGGAGCTACAAATTTTAAAGACCTAGGGGATAGAATTAAGGAACTGGAGTTCTTTAGCATACCAGACAAATAAACTGCCATGCTACTCAACAGCTGTTTTCTACTACTCTATGACAAGCTGAAGTGGACCAAGGATGTAGAGGGTAAGATTTATAGCTTTCTGTAGATGATGGAGTTAGTTATTAAAGATGTGGTTAAGAATACAGAGCAGGGAGTATATGCTCTACAACATAAAGGCACAGAGCAGCAAGTAATGATGCTGTAAGTGGGGGTTTCATTTGTGGTTCCCACTTCCTGAATGGCCCAAAACAAGACTCTACTTAAGGGAGTCAAGGTGTGCAGGGAACATCTTATATTTTTGACCTCTCCAAGATATCTAATATTCAAATATGCCTCAAGGACCCAGAGTAGAACAAGGCATTTACTTTCCTGGGATGGGGACTCAGAATTCAGGACCCTCCATCTCCTGAATTTTACCTTGACTTTCTGCTGGAGCCCAGGCTTAAGATAAACACAATATTCTGGAACAGTTTGATTATGAAAAGAGGATTTATGAGAAGAGAGAGACTGCTGGGATACCCAAGGCCTTACTTCTCTCTTGCAAAGCCTTTGCCTCACATATAGACTATTTTATTCCCCAAAGCCTTATCACCTCCAATATATATTCCTATTGCCTATCTTATGCCCTTAATCTATTAGCTCTCAGACAGACTTTTCAGAGCATCTCAAACTAATTAGAAATTATATAAAGAATAATAATAGTTATTGGGGCATAAAAGGAAAATCAAGCGAGAATATAGGCATCATAGTAACTTAAGAGGGTGTGCAAGGTTTTATGAGTATTTTTTTCATCAAGAAACTAGTTAAAACTGATTTTAAAATTTCAGAAGTAAAAGACAAAATGATTGAAAAATCCTACTAGCTATAAAAAGATAATTTCTTAAATGTCTTGTGTGTTTTATACTTATATAGGATGCACGATATTGAGTCCATGTTAGCCAAAAACATAATGGTAGTAGAGAAGTAATATGATTTTTAATCTCTTATACTCAATTTCATGCACATAGGCTTCAATATCTATTTTCATTTAAACTAGCTATAATTTATCTGTTTTAGTAATATTATTATGATACTGTGGAAAAGAATTTAAAGGCATAGTAGTCAGATTTGGAGCATAAAAACAAATTTAGAATTTATTTACAAATGAAAAACATCTTTTTACTTCATAAATTTTAGGACAGTTTCCTGCTTTAAGATTTTAACTATATGACATATAAAAAAACCTAAAGTGTTAAATTCTGAGACACACATAGAAAACACACCTGTTTTCATTCTTGCTCTAGATTTGTATGTGGTGCTTTAGTAATAACAAACACCCCAATCAATGCAATCTAAACAGAATTAAAGGACTAGAAGTCAATTATATACCTCCCCCTTTAAACTTTAAGTTCAAGAACTAATTTTCATTTATATTGTAGGCAATATGTCATAATTTTATATAATATCCTTCCTCAATTGGCATGAGTTGATGGGAGATGCCAATATGTATATATATTTCTCATACTGGTTAATAATAAAGCACTGTTGGCCAATAGGAAAGGAAGATAGGAGGGACTAGGAGACAAGGAGGAAAGAGGAGATAGTAAGGAGGAGCCAAGATGGAGAGTCGGGAGAAAGCAGTATGCTGGCCGGCTCCCCGGTAAGAGAAATACATAGATCAGCAGAAATGGGTTAATAATTAACACAGAGCTAGCCGATAAGAAACAAGTAACCTGGCCAACAGAATTATATCTAATACAGAGTCTCAGTGTATTATTTGAGGCTGGTGCAGCGGCGGGACAAGACTGGTCGGCGGGTGGAAAAACTGTACACCTTACAATGAGTATTATCTAAAAACAAAACAATTTTGAAATTTTTAATTAAGCAGTGTATTTATATAAAAAGGTTGGGATTTATGTCTGTTTTAACCATGTGAGCTTGAAAAAAATGATTTTATTCTTTTACCCACCAGATACATTTTTGATAACATAGGGTGGATAAGTACTTTCTCCAGGGTTTTATGATAATTCGACAAAATAATGGATTTGGTAATATAAGTGGAGTTCTTAGCTACCAAGTGTCTTGAGAACAGGCAGTTGCATCTGAAGGAAATGTACTCTATTTCACTAAGTCTGCTCTCTATTGCTGACTATTAGACTACACACAAACACACACACACACACACACACACACACACATGCACACAAGGCTTTTGTGTCTTTAAGAGGCTGATTTAAGGGAATCAATAAGAGAAATCAAAATGTATTTTAGTTACATCTCAAAATGGAATATTGTGAATATTTTCCACATGTAGAAGAAATTATTTTTGGTACTGTGGGTGGCAACAGTGTCCTGAATCATATAATAACTGAAAGTTGGCACCATTCATTATCATGACAATTTCAGAGCAATGGCCTTGTGACGATCACACTCACACTACAAATCGTAGTAAGATTTTTGTCATTTTCAAAGCATCCCGTCATCCAATCCTCCTTTTCCACTAATATTTCCAAACATAAACCCCTTTCAGAAGACTTTATTGCATTTCTCATTACACTGTTCTTTCACAACTAAATTGCAAGCTCCAGTCAGCCCCAAATATCTGTATCTGTATCATCTATATCTATATCTATCTATATATTCATTCTCCTATATTTTACTGACCTTCAGAGCGGATATTTAATTGCAGTCTACACAGAACATCAAATCATAACATAATATGATTTATCAGAGAATATGTGCTATGGAATAGTTAGCTTGGAACAAACTTAGGTTTTAAGTGACTGTTATAATGGTTGCATAAAAATATTCAGACATCTTTATAAGAAAACCACTAACTCTAAACTATATCCCCAGATGATTTGGGACAATCATTGCCTAGTATAATAAAAACTGTTTGAACATCTCGATTGTAGCATCTGGTCTGCTGTCTATCAGCCTCTATACATAGTAGTTTCAATTAGGGAACCTGGCCTGTTCCTTAAATGCCCCCATAGGACATGATCTAATTCTAAACTCTAATCTTCATTAGTATACCATAGTCTCAACCCTTAATCTCCTGCCTAATTTAATTTTGTTTGTCTATTCTTCTAGTCTGACCTCTATAAAACTAACTTTAAAAGGTTTTCTATTAGAGGTATTTTGTTTGAGACAAGTGGCATCTAAGGTTTCTGACAATAGCTAGGAAACATGATGGCTGAATTATTAACTGTGTTCCAAACCCATAAGCATTCAACTCCTGCACCTTCAGGCCACTGTTCTTTCACAGTCTCTTCCCTTTGTTCCTCTTCCACTGGAAAATTTCCATTTGTTTTTTGTTTGAAACCATATCTGGCTTTCCCACAGAAATTGCTTTAATAATAGTTTGTTTAATTCTTCATTGAAACAAAATTTTCAAAAAATTGAGAAATAAATTCATTTTTGACTGTAATTACACATTACTAATATAGAATCTGCTACATCACATAAGATTGTCCTTAAATTAAAATGCTATACAGTAAATAGGGAAGTCGATTTAATAAATGCTCACATCTCATTGAAACACCCAATCCCCCTAGGTTTCACTATTAAAAGAAACCTGTGCTGGGTAGTGGTGGCACACATCTTTAATTGCAGCAATTAGAGGGCACTGGTAGGCAGATCTCACTGAGTTCGAGGCCAGCCTATTCTACAAAGTTAGTTAAAAGATAGCTAGGACAGTTAAACAGAGAAACCCTCCTTTGAACCCCTCCCTCCAAAAGGAAAGAAACCTGCAAATTGTCTTCCATCTCCACTAGTGTATTTCTTTCATAATTGCCATTGTCTATGTGCCATGTGTTAATAATCATAGATCCTATGGCTTTGTTGTACTATAAGTCATATTTTACTCAAATCCCAGCTGGACTCCTCCATAGTCATCCCATTTACTAGTTACTCTTCACTCACAAACTATCAGTTTCTTCTGACTTACTTCGCTCAGATGCATGGGTATATTTACTTATCATTTAGCCCACCTATCCTGTTGTCTACCCAGGTAAGGCTTGATTAAGTAAAGGAATGTCCCCTACACTCCTCAGGATTTTCTGTGGAAAGCAAGCATTTTCATTCACTGCTTTGAGTTGGAGGACATTTTCGTTTTACTTCTGTGATAGCATTTCGAAGTGAGGTCGGTAGTATTTATGTCAGATTCCAGCTTTGTTTTTGTCTTTTATAACCTGTAGCTTCTACACATGACTATAAAATCCCTGAGGTCAGAAAGTATATGTTATTCAGTTTTAACTATTCTCTTTAAAGTTTATTGTAGTGACTCCAAATTTGAGTTCTGAGAGGAAACGCTTAAGGCAACTTAGTTATTATTGTGCTGGTGTCGCTCATGGTAACCCTTGATGTTGCTCACCGGTTGGAATGCACACTTAATTAAAAATAAAAACACAATTTGCTTTTTAGTTGCTGCATTGCATTTGGTCTGTTTAGTAATCCTCTTTCAATAATCACACTTCATAGTTTTTACTACTTTAAAACAAAATTAAATGAGTAATGTACATAATGTCTTGACACACAAGATATAATCAATATTTATTATCTTTATGATTGCTTTTTGCTCTGTAAACACTATTGCAAATTGCTTTGTATATACTAAACCACACTTCTCAGTGTAGTCATTTAAAACACTTGAATCTTTATGAATGCCAAACAGCTATTCTTGGATAGGCTTTTAAAGGAAATGTGACAGAAAAAAAAAACTAAAGGAAAATTGATGAAATATAGCAACTTATTTATTAATATTTATGGAAACTTCACTGTGTCTACATCTGTATTGCAAGTATGTTAGACTGGATGTTAATCATCATTCCTGGATAAAAAGAATACCTCAAGGCAAAACAATTCAATCTTCTCAGTACTGCTCATTGCCTGGAAAACATACTAGAAATAATGAAGAGCAGGAAGAGGCAGAGCTATTGAGCTTCACAGCAACTTATTCTTATCAAAACAAAAATAGTGAGATAGCTCAAATAATGGCTAAATTGCATGATAGTTGATAACACTAATAACAGCAAGAAAAACTGTTTTCTGTGAATCACTGGTGTTTTGTATACTTCTTGTACCTTCATAGAGCCCTCCTTGCATTTGTGGAAAATTTACGTTGTGATTTGATTTTTGTTTTGTTTTTGTTTTGTGAGTTTCTTTTTCCTGTCGTATTTCTATTGTTCATAGATCTGGTCTTTCCATAGTGAACCAGATTTCCTGAGTATTTTGTGCCTAGGTGTTTTTGATTTAATATTTTCTTTGAGGTACCATGAGTTATCCATTTTTTCTGTTGTGTCTTCAGTGTCTGAGATTCTTTACTCCATGTCTTGTACTCTGTTGCTGAGGCTTACCAGTGAGATTTTTATGTTCATACCTAGTTTGATTTCTTTGGCATATATAATTCTTTTGTTTTGTTTTTTTCAAGACAGGGTTTCTCTGTGTAATGGAGTGCTTGCTGTCCCAGAACAGGCTTTGTAGACCAATCTATTTCTGTTTTTATGTCTTAAAATGTTTTCCATATTTAAACTTAATAAAGCCAATTTAATTACTTGTCTAAAAAAAAAGATTTTCCCCAAAAAATTGTTCAATATTTTAACATTTCAAATGGACTTTAATACTAGTTTGTTCGTGACATTTTTTTGAAGTATAAAATGGGCAGAATAACGAAAAATAAGATTTAGGAATTGACATTCATATCTAAACTATATACTTTAAACAGATGCATATTTTGGATAGCAACTAAACTTAATAAAGCCAATTTAATTACTTGTCTAAAGAAAAAAGTTCTGATTCTAAATTTAAATGGAAGAATAGGGACTAGACCTGATTTGTCTGCAGTGTCTCAGCAAAACTTCTTTGCCTGACTTGAATTCATTGGTCTTTTATAAATTATGTAGTGATCATATCAATGCATCATGTGATCAGAGAACTATTTACAATCAAATGGAATGCAAATATTTATAACCACTTAGTTACTCTGGTTAGAAAATATGAGTTTAGAGTGAAATGTAGAGAGTTCTCACTAAACGTGGGGGAAAGTTTTGTCATACAAAGCCATCTTATTTATACTGTATTCAGATTCATTTGACTTGGAGTCTCTTTAGTGTGCCTTGAATCCGGTTGTACTTTCAAAGAAGGAGAGGCTGAGTCCACTATCCCACAATACTTACTGTATTTAGAAAAACAGATGAGTAGGGAGGAACTCTCTTTCAATAAAGCTGTATTTGTCAATTATTGTAAAATGAATTTTTTAAAATATTAGTACATCATTTATTTTTCATGTATTTAACCTGGTAGCCTTTCAGTAATGACGTCTACTTTTCTAATATTTAAAATTGCTTTTAAATAAACATATTATCAATTGATTCTCCCTTCCCCCCAAACAAAAATAAAAATTTTAAAACAAAAAAAAATGTTTTCCATATTTAATTCCATTATTATTTGTGTTTTCACAGATCCCATTAATGGATTTATTCATATAATTTTTAAGGCCCTTGAACATATTCACAATCACAATTTAAAAAATCTTATCTCAGTCTTCAACTACATGGCAAGTCTCAGTGCTTAGTGTATTACTTTACTGGGTTCTGTGGATCAATTCTGTATTGTCTGTTAATGTTTGTATTTTTAAAATACTGTCTAGAATCTGGTGATAGGATGATTGAGGTTATTCTGCAGTGTTGATATGTGGTCTTGTCTTGTTGGTTGAGTGTTCTAATCTGATGGGAGATGTCATTCTGTAAATATGTTTCTCGTATTGGTTAAGGAATAAAGCACTGTTGGCCAATAGGAAAGCAAGGAAAGTGGAACTAGGGGACAAGGAGGAGAGAGGAAATAGGAAGGAGATCCAAGGTGGAAGACTGAGAGAGCAGAAAGCCAGCCACACTCTCCGGTAAGATAAGACCATGTGGAAGTACTTAGATTAATAGAAATGGGTTAATAATTAAGACAGAGCTAACTGATAAGAAATGAGAAACTAGCCAACAGAATTATATCTAATACAGCATCTCTGTGTGTTATTTGGGACTGGTGCGGTGGTGGGATCAGACTGGCAGGGAAAAACCTACTCATAACATAATGGTATCCAATGCGGACCAAAGAACTTTCAGTTAAAACTTAACAAAAGCTTAAACATTTTAAAGGGGTTTTAGAAAAACAAAAATCAAAAAACAAAACAGATAAGCAAGGCTTCTTGGTAGTAGCATTTTTCTCAGTTGGGATCTGCTTTGCTAGAGACAAGCAGAAATTTGTGCGGCTCCTTTAAGGGAGATTTACTGACTCAGCATCAGTGGCAAAAAACCGCACAGCCTTTAAAGAGCTGTGCTAAAAATTCATTGGTGTGAACCAGAGCTGGCAATGGCAGTGACCACATCTCCAAGCCGGCAACATGCAGCTGGATGGCAGCGTAGACCAAAGCGGTAAGCACAGCTCTCAGTTCTGGTGGTAAAGTTACTCGCTGCCATCTTGGATAGACCGCAGCTAATACAGCTGTGGCTTTCATTTTTGCAATGTAGTTTAGTAGATAAAAGACTCATGGCCAGAAAAAGATAAATATTTACAGTAAAGACAGATTCAGATTAAGAAAAAACTCGAAAGGATTACAGTGTGTTTTAAAATATATGTAGGCTTGGGAGAGAAAGAGAAACAGGATAAAATGGTTTAAAAAGAATAATAAAAGAGAGTAGCCTTTAATTCCAGCACTTGGGAGGCAGAGACAAGCAGATCTCTGTGATTTCAAAATAAACCTGGTATACAGAATAAATTCCAGGGCAGCCAAAGTTACACAGAGGAAACCCTATCTCAAAAAATGGAAAAAGAGAAGTAGAAGAAATAAAGTAATAAAAAAAAAAAAAAGCCACTTAAAGATGAAAAGTACCGAGAAAATCTGGATACTGTACGGTATTATATTGTCTTTGTATCATTTGACTGCTAAGAAAACAACAACTATTAAAGGACATGCTGCTGCATTAATTCAATTTATATATTTTTAAAATGTTTGACTTTAAGTCTAAGGACAGGTTACTGGGAAAAAGGATTTCTATTCTTGTTTCCACAGAAAATAAAAAGCTGTGGATTCCTTCCAGACTAAGATGGTTTGATCAAGCAAGACTCCCTGAAGCACTGTCCCTGGGGCAAGGCAGCCTTGCAGGCTACAGCCAAAATTTCTTTGTCTTCTTAGGAACCCCATGACAGCACCCCTTACCAGCCGGAAGCACTTTGGAAAGAATGACACCAAAATTCCAAAAAATTGTTTATAAATGTTTGTTTTCATTTAAATGGAGTGGTTACGAATGGTTAATGATTACAACCAATCATTTTAAAGGTAAAAATGGGATTATAGTATAGATATGAATACTTTGTTTTCAAATGGATTTTCATTTATTGATACAAATTTAATGTCAATTTTGTGATATGTATATTTCTCCTCTTGTTTAGGTATTGTGTTTATATAGCTCATTTAGAAATGTTATGTATAAATTAGTACAGATTATAGATAGTTATCTATGATAGTCAAAACTTAGAGTTAAGTTAGTTAGGTTTTCAAGATGTATTTGAGATGGATAGGCATTCTTCAAACCTTTCAAAGACCTGCAGAATATGGCAATTAAAATGGTTTAGGGTTTTTCTTAACAGTGAGGCACAACTGCTCCTGGCAACACCACCTGTTTCAGAAAGGAAGATGAACCTTGAAGAAACATGTTATGGAGTTGGCTTTCAATATGGCAAGACTAGCCATTTGAGCAAGATAAAGCTCTTGTCTGGACTGTTTGACTTCGTGCTCTATAAAATGGACATGCAGAACCTCAGAAAAATGAGTGTTGATAAAAGATGGACATTGCTACAGGATTCCTGCTTCATGGAAGAGTCTGCCAGACATTCTGCAAAACACAGAGAAAAGTGACTGACAAACTGCCAATACAGATGGACAGTTCAAAGTTTCCTGCTTTGCTGAGGAGTGTGCCAGACACATTATGGCCTATAGGCTGAAGATGGAACATTACAGAAGAACTTCAGGTGACAGACCAGACGAGTTGTCTCTGTCATTTCTAGAGTTTAAACATTATCCTTCTATGGTCTTTGATGGAGTTGAAGACAGATAGTTATGGTTATAGTTTTTCATAGGTAGGATTAAAAATAAGTTACATATACGACTTTAGACTCACAAAGATAAAATAAATAATAAAATAATTTCTTTAAATATTGATAAATGTTAATAGACTAAATATTGTTGACTGTGGTTCTTATTTGATAACTTTTTTGTTAAATATCTTACAATGTTAAAGTTAAAACCCTTTTTATTTCGACAGAAAAGAGGAGATGATGGGAGATGTCATTCTGTAAATATGTTTTTTTTATTGAATAAGGAATAAAGCACTGTTGGCCAATAGGAAAGCAAGATAGACAGGGCTAGGAGATGAGGACAGAAGAAGTAGTAAGAAGTAGGAGATCCAAGATGGAAGGTGGAGAGAACAGAATGCTGGTCCCTCTCTCTGGTAAGATAAGACCACGTGGAAGTACTTAGATGAACAGAAATAGGTTAATAATTAAGACAGAGCTAGCTGATAAGAAATTAGTAACTGGCCAACAAAATTATATCTAATACAGCATCTCTGTGTATGATTTTGGGCTGGTGCAGTGGTGGGACCAGGCTGGCAGGGTAAAACCTACTCATAACACTGATCCTTAAGTCTGTTTGTTCTCTATAGCACTTGGGAAACATAGTTAGTGGTCAGAAATCTCTACTTGCTCTATGGTTTTCATTTATGGAAATATTTAAGGAAATAAGGACTGATTATCAAATTAGTCAAAAGAATGGGCCCTAGCCCTTATTAAGTGTAAATATAAATAAATACTGAAATCATGTCTATTTTCTCAGATCAAGAGATGACATGAGTCTTTACCCACTGGTCCCTTACTTCTTACCCTGCTTGTTTCTCTTTGGAAGACCTAGGACTTAAAGGGCTAATAAAATATTCTCTCAGGCCAGCGTTGCTGATACATGAATTTAATCCCAGCACTCAGGAGGCAGAGGCAGGCAGATCTCTGAGTTCGAGGCCAGCCTGGTCTACAGAGCTAGGTCCAGGACAAGCACCAAAGCTATACAGAGAAACCCTGTCCTGTCTCCAAAAACCTAGGAAAATGAAAGTACTCTCTCGCTGATATTTTACTTCTTAGGGAAATGGGAGGGGGTTTTCGAGGCCAACAAGCTTATTTCTAGAGTAAAGCAGCCCAGGCATTGGAAGTTACAGAGGGTGAGTGTTTGCTGTGTAGGGTTCCAGAGAGGTGTTAACTAGGACTGAGATTTTTTTTTTTTTTAAGAAGGAAGAATGCAATTATCCGTGGAAGAGTTTTGTACTAAATACTGTGGTGTAGTTTCTGTAATGTTTATTCCAGGAATCTGAGGGAGGTAGTGTGTTGGCACATCTACTTGGGTCGAAATCCTGAAGCTGACTGTCAGCGATCAAGTGAAGAACCATAAATAGGACGAAGAGGTATGCTCATTTCAGGTGGACAGAATTATTTGTCTGGCCAGACGCAGCCACCTTCAGGAAATCATAGGGTCTAAGGATGTGCCATTTTGAGAATTTCAGCGTCAGGATCAGGAAGAATGTAACTTCCTGTTAGTGTAGTGATGAGATCTAAATTTGGCTAGTTATCAAGAGGAATAGCTGGGTGGGGAATTCGAAGTTGTCCCACCACAATATACACAATATACGTGGAACATTTTTCCTCTTTTCAGTGGTAGTTGTGCTCTCCTGGAATCGGGACAATGGTAGTAGCATGCACTCTTAGGTGTAGATAGGGAATGTTGGGAGTGTGAGGCAAGTACGCACATTCTAAAGGCTGTAGTGGGCGCACTATCCTCATGAGGAGCGAGGAGCGCAAGCGCGCTAGGAGCAGGAGGAGGGGCTGCATCGTCACACCAGTAGGGGGCGAAATGCGCCATTTTCCAGGTCCATTTTAGTCGCCCGTGGAAGGAAAAGGTGTTCACCAGGACACAAATATCGAGTGCTGACTCTGAAGAGACAAGGTAGGCAAATTCTGAGGAGAAATCGGGAATTTTCTCTCTCCTCACAATATAGGACTATCACTCCACCATATTCTCCCACACACATCTCCAGAGCAGCTGAGTGGAGTACCTGTGATTTCTGGGTTCGATCTAGTAGGTTAAAGGGCCGAGGAGAGGGTCAGGAACAGGGCGCCGGTGTTCAAGACCAGAAGCCTCAGGGTTGATTTGGAGGACCCTCACTGAGATGTGTGAACCTTCCACTTAACTGACAGCCCTGGGGACCCCAGAACCTTTTTGCCTATGCAGTAGTTCTCGGAGATTTTCGGGTGAGGTTATGGTCCGTACCGTTTATTTTCCTGAGTTCCATGTCAGGAGTCTGAAGGTATGAAGGTTTTTAGGGAGAGGACTGGGCTAGGATCTGAAAACGTAATTCCTAGCTTTGAATCTGAAAACTGTGAGGAGTCCGTGGGAACCTTTCCCATATGTACTAGAGTAGGAGTATCTAGTACCAGTGACACAGGCTCTTAGTGATCACAAAATGTGCTAGGTAACAAAGTGATAGGTCAAAGATGTTACTTTTTGTGTTCCTGACTTCTGTTTCATAAGTCCCAGGGAACTTTAGCTGTTTCTGTGAGGACAGTGGACTTGAGTCAACAGGGAAAGAATATGGGCCTTGAGAATTATTTTTTTTATTTAATTTATTATTTTACATGGCGATCCCAGTTCCCTCTCCCTCCCTCTCTTTTACCCTCTCTGCCCTCTCACATGCACCCTAGCCACCCTCCCCTCCCATCCCCCCACCCCAAATACATATGTAGATCTGATATGTCATTTGAAGTAGGGGCTAGGGCTTCTCTCCTAATTACATATGTAGATCTGATATGTCATTTGAAGTAGGGACTAGGGCTTCTCTCCTGTCTCTAGGTTAAGGCAGTTATCCCTCCATGGGGGATGTGTTCGAAAGGTCCTTTTGTGCACCAGGGATACATCCTGGCTCCACTGTCTGAGGTCCCTTAGACTGCTCAGTCCTTCTGGCTGAGACCCATATTCAGGGGGGCCTGAGTCAGTCCCATGCTGGCTTCCCAGCTATCAGTCTGGGGGCCTGTTAGCTCCTCCTTGTTCAGGTCAGCTGTCTCTATGTGTTTCTGCAATCTGGTCTTGTCCTCTCCATCTGCATCTGGGTTCTAGTTCGACTCGGTGTTTATGTATGGGTGTTTGCTCCTGTTTCCAACAGGTATTAGATGAGGGCTTCATGGATAAGTTAGTTGTTGATCTCACTATCCGGGAAGGACATTTATAGTAGCCTTTCCACGGAAGCTGAGATTGTTAGTTGGCTGCAGTCTTGTAGTTCTCTACACCTTTCTTTGGTTTCAATTTTCTCTTCAAACCAGTATTGGCTCCCTTTTTTATGTTCTGTCTCTCTCTCTCTGTCTCTCTCTCTCCTGTCTTCTATTCCTAACAGGACTCAATCTTCCTAGTCGCACGTGTTTTCCTCTCCTCCCCCTTGCTTTCTCCTACTTCTCTCTCCTTGAGAATTATTAAGAAAGAATTATTAAGAAAGATTTTGTGAGGATTAGGATCCTGTCAATTTTCAACAAACGATGGAGTTATATATACTGCCTTCTCTAGAGCACAGATCCCTGGCAAACCCAGGGAGGCTGAGAGATATAATGTTTCTGGGCTTTCATTTCTGGCATCTGAGAGAAATGAGACTTTTGGGGAGAGGGTAGATTTGGGTCAGCTAAAGGGAAGTTCCAAGCTAGATGGTGAAGAGCAAAAGGGGGGAGTGGGATTCTCCCCCTTCCATCCCGAAGTATAGAACAATGTTTATCTTAGTTGTCCAAGTAGTTGATCCAGGAGACTTCAGACCAGTTAGAGACAGTTCGCTTTCAAAGTTTTATGTCTGTAGTCCAGGGAGAGGAAAATTCTAGAGCCCAACATTGAGTGGAAACACGGTAAGGACAGGCTGGGAGCTTCCAGTTCACCAATAGAAGATTTATGTTACTTCTAGAGTTAGTTATCTTTTGAGGCTTCAAGACATGCCACAGTTCTTACTGCATCCATAGATTTTAATGACATTTGGCATTGAAGGAAAGCAATGGACCTATATAGGAATGAGGTAAGGCTCAACTTTGGAGTTCAGAGATCTGTGAGAGAGTACCCCTAATGGGAAGATTTGAAGGGACGATTTCTATCCCTCTCCTCTCCCACAGACATATGATGATTGGTCATATTTTGTTCAGTTTTAATCCCTGAAAGGGGGTGGTGTGGACAGGATGAGAGGTATACTGTTTGGAGACTGCATCATGGGTGATTGAGGGAAATTTGGGAGAAGATGGAGAGGACTGTTCTGGAATCAACATAGGAAAGTCTTAGCCTTGAGAAAGTACTTTCATGGTTCAGTGGTACTTTACTTTCCTGCACAGAAGTAGATAGCAACATTCTTACTTGGCTATGGTATGTATTTGTCCAGAAATGTTACTGGCTAAAATGCAATTCATTTGTATCCATGAGTTCTATATTTGATGTCTCATGTAAAGAGAAATTTTATGGGAGAGGACTTAACTTAGGTCAATAGTGGAAGAGTACACACTATTGAAAAATTTCTAGGGGTAGTTTGTGATAGAGGACTTCTAGGAACCTGAGGGACAAATGGGAACCTTTGACTTCTCACAGAGACAAGGTATTTTTTTTAACCTGGGCAGTTCTCCTGGCAGATTCTAGGCAGGGTAGGAGCAGTTCACATATTTGGATGGAAAACTCTTCAGTAGCAGAGAAAGATGCCCAGCTTTGTGAGCAAATCATGGTACCCTGAAGCAAGACAGGAAAGTTCTTTGGGGATGTTTGGAAGTCTACTCTTTGTTCAAAGATATGGTGATGCAGGTGGATTAGTTTGACTTCCTTAGCTGTCATTTTTTTGGGGGGGGGAGCTTTAGCCAATGTGAGCATTGTAATTTTGGTGTACTGTTTATATTTCCCCAGTTCATTCTGCACCTAAATGCTCTACCACTGAGCTACACCCCATCTTTCTCCAGTTCATCCTAAGAAGGCTGTGGAAGGCAAGTATTTTTGTTTGTTTTTTTGTTTGCTTTATGTGTGTGCATGGAAGTGGCTAAGGTTTGGTCGGTCAGTGTATGTTAAAGGGAAGACCTAGCCTGATGATTCAAGGAATTTACATCTTCCATATATAGCAAGATTCAGACATCCCCTATCCTAGAAAATTTTTGGTGGGAAAAACATTGTGCTTTTGTGGTTTGTGCCATTTCCTAGGTCCCAACTAAGGAAATGGCATAGGCCATAGTAGCACATACAATAATAATTAGCTTTGGATGAGCATCAATATCAAATGTGAAAGTGATGTTTTCCCCCACAGGGACCAGTTTAAGCTGGTATAGGGGGCACTAAATCCCTGAGGAACTAAAAAATACTGGGGGGGGGCTTTTCTCAGTAGGGTTCTTACAAATGACATACCCAGTCTTTTATCTTGAAACTTGAAAAGGTTCTTTCTTACTCAGCTCAAGTCATTAAAACAGCATTCCCTGGCCTGGGAAAATTCTAAGATGATGGCTCTGTGGAAAGGGTAAGTGTGGTTTAAACAATGAATAAGAAGTCTCTGTGCCATGCCTATTTTCTGCTTTCAGCCCAAGTGAAGCTGAGGCATAATGCCAGTATTCAGTATGTCCATATTTAGACCTTAGATTCACTGAGTGGTGTTTATCTGCATGGTCCTGGTTTGCATTGAAAAATAGAAGCTTCTGGGAATCTTTAGGCTTTAAGATGGAGATTTAGATCAAAACAAAGGGTCCTCCCAATACAGGTAGTGGGAATCCCAAAGGAGTCTGCCATTATCAATGGTGAGAAGCTTCACAATCAGACATAGGACCTCTTTTCATCCCTCTCTTATTTTCCTGGTATGCCAGAGTATTAGTTGTGCTGGCCTTAGAGAGCCACCCTCATGTGAGTAGAATGGAGGCAGCACGTGTACTGTGAGAACTAAATACAAATAATTTGAAGATGTCCAATGAGACATGTTGGCCCAGACAAAAGAGAACCTGAAAAACCATGCCATTCCTTCTGTGTCAATGTTGGTGGGATAGGGGTAGGAGTATACAGATATGGACCTTGTCTCATGCCCTTCAGTAACTGGTAAAGACTATGAAATGGAGATGAGACATATATTTTGTGAAGTAATATATATTATACAAGAAACTACACCAGTACATTCACTCTCTCATAAAAAAAAAAAAAATGGGATCTACTCTCTATTATGTCTACCCTTGGAGACCCTAAGTATAAACAAAGGTATCACTTATCTTCACATTTGACTACAGGGTATCGGGGAAACAAGAATATTTTTCTGAGAGAACACAATCATTTTGGCAGAGAAAGCCACATTAAAGTTGAATAACTCTCTTAATTTAGAGAAACAACAACAACAAACAGACACATACACACACACACACACAAATAAATAAATAAAACGGAGCCCACACCATTTCTTGTCTTGCTTTGAACACCAAGAAGTGTTGTTTTAATTCAATACTGGAAAGAAGATGCCATAAGTCCTTAATTCCCCTCCATCTAATCCTGTGAGAGTGTATGAAGGTGTTCATGGATTGTCCTTAACATTTTTTTTTTCTGAGATGTGTTCTAAAGGAGGTTGTGATCTTTAAAAAGCTACATAGATGATCAGAGGAGCACCTAGCTCTGCCTGGAGTGAAGTTTACAGCCACCAACAACTACTGAGGAATGTTTATTCTATCATTTTTCCCTTTCTTTGGAAAGATTGGTCCTATAGAATCTCAGTAGTCACGGTTCTCAGCCATTCAATGATAATAGTTCTACCAGGACCTGAATGTCTAGAATTACTCTGGGTAGTATGCCTTGGTTTGATGTTGAAACTATAGGTGAACAGAATGTGGGACAAGGCCACCAACAGTAAATATTAATCTCCTGAAGCAGAACTATCTCCCTCAGAGTTATCAACCCGAGTTAGAGATCACTAGACTCAATACAGTTTTTTTTTTTATCTTTTCTAGGGTGTTCCAGAGAAATAAATTAAAACTTCATTAGTAACATATAAGAGCACAGGAAGGTGTCCTAGATTTAACAAGAACTGACACTGAGAGAAGTCATATGTTAACCTCCAACCCATATAGAAAAGGCCTCACAGAAACTCCACATCAGTCTGTAGAGGAGTGGTTCTCAAACTTCATAATGCTTATACCCTTTAATACAATGCCTCATGTTGTGGTAGTCCCTAACCATAAAGTTATTTCATTGCTATTCCATAACTGTAAGTTTGATACTGTTATGAAACAACTGCCGTGGAAGCTATGGTAAGAAATATCCTGATGTGTATGTTCACATACCCTCCATAAGATGAATGAGTATCTTTGAGAAGTAAGGACATGATTTCATGAGACAGACTATGTCAGTTGATTGAAGGGGGCTGCAAAAACATGGAATAATATTATGAGTTGTGCTGAGAGTAGCCCTGAAGTATCAAGTAGTGAACTTGACGCTTTACAGTAATGAATACCTGTAGTATAACTTCATTTTTATCTTGTAAATGTCATGGACGACAGAACACTGGCCTGATAGAAATACAGTTCCTGAGCTGAGACAGAAATCCACATCTTCAACAGTTGTCAAGGTAAGGACATTTGGGAGCTCCAAACTCCTTACTAACTTAGAAAGATGGGGCCACAAAGTCTGTCTCCCATTCTCAGCCAAGGCACAACACATGCAGGGAAGCAAGATTTGTATTCTTCTTTTTGTCTCTCCCAGAAGATGGGAGGAGATGGCTCAGAGAAGTGAGATTTTGATCCTATTGGACAATATCGAAAGAAGATACCCTGGAATGTAGGAAGATAAATATGATGATTGAACACCAAGGGAACTTTCATTGCAGATGAAATAGAACCCAGCTTCTGCTATAAGCCTTGAAAACTTTTAATTGTTGTCTTTATTCTTAGAGAAAGTACTGGTCTGAAGAGATACAGTCTGAAGAGGAGGAACATTAGTGATTTGAAAAAGGATTCCTGGATTTTTTTAGGAATTAAGGTAAGGACTATGACTGAGGACTGAGTACTCAGTGTCCAATTTTAGAGCTGAATACATGTTCATCCACTCTTTGTTATCCAGCCAGGTGTTGGAATCCTTGAGGGGCCTTGGTTATACTTGGCACAACCTTAATTCAATCTTGATACTTTCAAAGAATAGAGGGCTTTGTGTTAGGTTATACCAGTGCCAGCAGATATATTAGTATCAGACTATAAAAGGTACCATTGTTATAAATAATGGAATCTCACACTTACAAGTGATGGGATACTAAATGTGTTTGGTCAGCTGTTATTGTCACCTCAGTGATATTCACAAAATTTATGATTAGAGATAGTATACCTTTACTTTCTCCTGTTTGTGTCAAGAACATGAGACCTTGTTTTGTGAGTTTACCATGTCTTTAGTGGAAGAATCAAACTCATATCTCTCAAAGGGAAAGGATAGTATACAAAAAATTATGCATCTCAGAATTCCAAGTATCTTACAGTCTCGATCCATCTGTCAGCTTCAAGTCACCATGGCTGTGCTTACAGCCCTCAGCATCAGATGACCCTCTATTCTAAATACAGTGGTACCAGGAACTATAGTGAACACATTGGTTTCAAATCAACAAGAAGAATAGACTCATGAAATGTCAAAAGTTAAGGTGAAATGCACAACCTGAGAGTAGCCATCAAGTACACACAAGTACAGGGGAACTAACAAGGTACTGGGTCCCACATATTTTACCATGAATATTAACATCTAATGATCTGTCAGTTAGCTTTGTACCTAAAGGAACTTTCCTAAATTTTTACAGGTCTCTAGAAGGTAGACAACCAGAATACCAATATATCAGTAAGGCTCAATGAAATCACCTATAGAAAATAATTGTGTATCCGTTTTTGTTAGAACAATAAATGATGTAATTTTCAGCTCTTTAAACTCATATTGTGCATCTTTTTTTAGCAGGTGTTTTGGACTTCATCACAAACACTCCTGATCTCCAACTCTAATAAGAGTCATCATGCCTCCCTATAGAAAACGCCCACGTCTCAATTTTGAGGAAGAGTTACTAGAGTCTAACAAAACACAGGAATTGCTAGCTTCAGAAGATCATTCAAATGAAGAAGAGGATAAAAATAAGGAGAGCAAAGAGGAAGATATAGTAGTAGTAAAAGACGAGAAGGACATGATAATAATGGTGGAAGATGAGGAGGAGGTGATAGTGGTGGAAGATGATAAAGAAGATAATGTAATGGTAGCGGAAGATGAAGAAGAAGTGTTGGAAGTTGAGGGTCAAGACGAGGTGGTAGTTGTGGAAGATGAGGATGATGATGTGACATTTGTAGAGAGGAAGGATAAAGAAGAGATAGTGGTTGTCGAAGATGATGATGAAGTAATAGTGGAAGGGAAGGAGAAAATAAAGGAAGAAGAGAAAGAAGAGGAGGGGGAGAAAGAAGAAAATGAGGAAAATGAAACTGAAGAGGAGGAGGAACATGCTAAGGGGACCTCTTTCATTTCAACTTTCTCTTTAAAGGGCTCCATCCCCTCCACATTTTCTATGATTCAGGGTACTCCAGGTAAAGAAGAAGGACACACTTCCCATATGGTGAGTGCTTCTCAGAGTCCTCAAAGCACTCACCCTGCTTCTATTTCATATATCTATTCATATGAAGACTCTAGTATCCAAGAAGAGGAAGTAGAAGGAGGAGAAAAAGAGGAGGAGGGTGAAGAAGAGGAAGAGGAGGAGGATAAGGAAGAAGAGGAGGAAGAGGAGGATGAGGAAGAAGAAGAGGAGGAAGAGGATGTGGAAGAAGAGGAGGAGGAAGAGGACAATTTCCCCTTGCAGGTGATAGACAGCAAATCCTTATGGGAAAAGTTCCAAAACAAAAATGTGACTGACTTAGTGAATTTAATGATCCTCAAATATAGAATGAAGGAACCCATAACAAAAGCAGAAATGCTCGAAGTTGTCACAGACAAGGACAAGAAACAATTCCCTATGATCTTCAAGGAAGCTTCTAATTGCTTGGACATTATTTTTGGCATTGAAGTAAAGGAAAATGATCTTGTAAGCCACTCTTTTGTCCTCAGAAACTCACTGAACCTCACATATGAAGATGATAACCAGAGAAAGCCCACAAATGGCTTCCTGATACTTATCCTGGGTGTGGTATTCATGGAAGAGAATTGTGCCTCTGAAGAAAGCATCTGGAAATTCCTGAATATAATGGGAGTGTATGATGGAGAAGAGCATTTCATCTATGGCGACCCCACAAAGCTCCTGACTGGTACTTTTATAGAGCAAAATTACCTGGAGTATCATCAGGTACCTAACTGTGATCCTCCACGCTATGTGTTCCAGTGGGGACCAAGAGCCTATGCTGAAACCACCAAGATGAAAGTTCTGGAATTCTTGGCCAAAGTCACAGGTAGAGATCCTATTTCTTTCTCATTATGGTATGAGGAGGCATTCAGAGATGATGCAGAGCAAAGATCTAATAGAAGAGTCTCTAAGAGTAGTGCTACACAGAAGCCCATTTCACAGAATGAATCAGCACTTATTGCTGCCCAAAGTGAAGAATCCATGGCTGAGTCTGTTTCTGAAGAGAACAGGCATAATTGAATTAAGGGAGGAACAAGGTCAGTCTGAAGATAAAACACTGTGTGAGAACATTGTGGTATTATTCTACATGGTGATTAGTAGTCGTATTACTCCCCCTCTTTTTTATATTTGTATACTATGAGCTTTAGAATCTACATTTATATGATTTTGGTAACATTCATTACTGTTTATCAAGGTTTGAGCAAACTATAGCAAAATATTTTGTAGTTTGTCTCTTTATTCCTTTAATAATTTGTGTGTATTCTATGAGTTGAAATGCTATGTACACAGGTATGTTTAGTGTATGTAACAAAGTGTGAAAAACAAATTATTTCATATTAATAAAATTTTTTCTCACATCTGATTTACTTTATTTATACTTTTCAAAATTTTATTGTACATCCTGACCCCTTACCTCTCTCCTCTCAACCCCTATGCTCGCAACCCCTGCCCCTACATCCCCTTTGGTCTTCCTCAATCCACTCCTCTGTTTCTATTTAGAAACGGGCAGGCCTCCTGTGGATATTGACGAAACATGGCCAGCCATATTAAGATATAGTAAGATTAAGCACCTCGCTTGTATTAAGGCTGGGAAAGACAAACTAGTATAAGGAGCAGGGTTCCAAATGCCAGAAAAAAGAGTCAGAGACAGCCTCTGCTCTCCCTGCTACTAATCCCACAAGAAGATCAAGCTACATAACTGCCACATATATGCAGAGGGCCAAGGCCAATCCTTTGCAGACTCTTTGAATATTGGTTCAGTCCCTGTGAGTTCCTATGAGCTCAGGATATTTGATTCTTTTTTTTCTATTATTTTTTATTTTACATATTGATCCCAGTTCCCTCTCCCTCCCTCCCTCCCTCTAACCCTCACTGCCCCATCACATGCATCCTGACCACCCTCCCCTCCCATCCCCCCACCCCAATTCCACATATAGTGCAATGCCATCCAGGTGGGGTCATGTAAATCTGTCAAGTCATTTGAAGTAGGGGCTAGGACTTTTCTCCTGTTTCTAGGTTTAGGCAGTTATCCCTCCATGGGGGATGTGCCCTCAAGGTCCTTTTGTGCACCAGGAATACATCCTGGTTCCACTGTCTGAGGTCCCTTTGACTGCTCAGGCCTAGCTGAGACCCATTTTTCAAGGGGTCTGAGTCATTCACATGCTGGATTCCCAGTTATCAGTCTGGGGGCCAGTTAGCTCCTCCTTGTTCAGGTCAGCTGTCTCTATGTGTTTCTGTAAACTGGTCAGAATGGATAAAGAAGATGTGGCACATCTACACAATGAAATACTACTCTGCAGAAAAAAAAAATAATGGAATCTTGAAATTCGTAGGCAAGTGGATGGCACTTGAAGAAACCATCCTGAATGAGGTAACCCAGTCACAAAAAGAGAAGCATAGTATATACTTGCTCATATATGGATTTTAGACATAGAACAAAGGATCAACAGCCTATAATTCACACTGCCAGAGGAACTAGGATACAAGGTATATTCTAAGAGATTCATGTAAAGTTCCTTACAGAAGGGGGAAGGGACAAGTCCCCCAGACCACATGGGAATTGCGAAGGGCCAGTGAATGGAGAGAGAAGTAGGAGAAAGAGAGAAGGGGAGGAGAGGAAAGCATTGCAACTAGGAAGAGTGAGTCTGGATAGGAATAGAAGACAGAAGAGAGAGAGAGAATGAGAGAAAGAGAGAGAGAGAGAGAGAGAGAGAGAGAGAGAGAGAGAGAGAGAGAGAGGTAAAAGGGAGCCTTTATTGGTTTGAAGATAAAACTGAAACTAAGGAAAGGTCTAGAGACCTACAAGATTGCAGCCAAATAACAATTTGAGCAACCATGGAAAGGCTACCATAAATGCTCTTCCCGGATAGTGAGATCAACAACTAACTTATTCACCATCATGAAGCCCTCATCTAGTACCTGTTGGAAACAGAAACAAACACACATAACTAAACACTGAGTCTAACTAGAATCCAGATGCAGAGGTTATTTGATTCTTTTGGTTTTCTTGTGATGTATTGAGTTATGATACTGTATATGTATTTGGCCCATTCCACTTGTCAGAATGTCTCCTTAATTTTAGTTAGGTTATTGCATTTTTAAATTACATCTTTATTTCAGCTTCAGTTCTACTCAATATATCTATTTTTAATTTAATTTGTTTTTTCAGTTCTAGATTGTGTTCATCATTTCCATCAACCTTATGAATTATTTTCTTGAGCCTTATTCTAACATTATTATTATTCTCCCTCCCTCTTACCCTCTCCCCCCCCTCACTTGCACCCTGACCACTTTCCACTCCCATTCCACATGTAGTGCTATGCCATCCAGGTGGGGTCATGTAAATCTGTCAGTGGATGTTCCCTATTCAAATGATTTAATTTAAAAAAAATCTCCACAGTTATACCTAACCTATTTGCTTTTTTGTGAATTCCAGACATTGTCAAGTTGAACATCAAGAATAGCCATCACAAAGCTTCCTGTGTGCACTCACAGATGTTTAATATTCACAGGGGCAAGATGGAACACAGTTAATTCTGTGGGGTCCTACAAGAATCTGTCTATAATATGAAAGTTATTCTTGCACTGAAAAAGTAAAAGATAAACTTACAGTTTCTTGTGGAATCCTAAAGAATTGACTCTGGCACATTTTGACTTAAGGTCAGAGAATTTAAACCTACTCTTGATCTTTCAAGGTTAAATGACACTCCAGCCCTATGAAAGCTGGTTGTTGAGTTCCAATAAGATTGCCCCCAAATACTATTATTATTGCTCTTTTTGTACATAGGGTTTTATGTAGGTTTATGTAGGTTTTATGTGCTGGACTGGAACTTGATATATATATATATATATATATACATATATATATATATATATATATATGTATGTATGTATGTTGACATATTTGAACTCCTGATCCTCCTTACTGTTCTACACGAAAGCTGTAACCCAGTCATGTGCTACCATGCCAAGGTTATATGATGCTATAAATCTAATGCGTGATTTATTCATGTTAGACAAGGTTTCTAAAATCTGAAACATATATCTCCATCTCACAGCATGTGTCTTACTATAATAAAATAGAAATCAGTAACTTACACAAAGAAATCACATGACTTGCAGTTAAATAACTGGGAAGTTAATAAAGAAATCAATATTGTATTGAAAATAAGTCGATCTTAAAATTTCAATAATCAGCCTTGCTACTTGTGCTTAAGGTAATGGCATTCTTAGGTAAACAAGTCATAGCTAATAATAGTAACATTCAGATTGAAAAAATAAACAGAAGCATACACACACAGAATTTCCTTTTCTTAGGGATATCTATATATCACTTAATATTTTACTCAATAACATATATTTATAAACTAATTAATTAGTTTTAGTACAAAAACTAACACATAAAAGTTAGCCTGTCTCTTTACAAGCACTAAATATTTGAGAAGATGTATATCTTAAAAGAAATAGATGCTTAAAACTATACAACTGTGATAACAGAAATGAAAGAAGACAAATAAATGAAAAATAATGCAACTATATGGAAAATAGAGTGAATTACTCAATAAACAACAAATATGATGAAACTATAATTTGACCAATCAGCTATACTTTTTAATGCACATAGCAAAGAAATGAAACCAATGTAGTATCAAATTGATTTGCATATATATATATATATATATATATATATATATATATGCCAAGAGCCATATACATATAATGCATATATGAAATCTTCTAGATGTATTCTAAGCCATTATAGTTGAACTTATAAAAGAAGTAAAATCTCATTATTTATGAAACATGAATGTATGAAGAGAATTTTCGATGAATTGATGAATAACATGAACTAGGCACAAGATTTCTCATATTCTGTTATGTTATTCATATATGAAAAATAAAATCTATAGCTAAGGCAACTACACAGTAAAGCATTATTTAGTAGAGGGTCAGTTGGAGGGATGAGGAAAGGGAGGAAATGCAGCCTGAAGAAAAACCTACAACTATTATGCTCCTAAATAGGTACAGTATGAAACCAACCCCTCATAATTTATCAGTGTACCCTTAGCTCAATGTATTTTCCAAACTTTTTCTGAGATCCTTCTCTTCACAGCAAATGATGAGTACAGAAACCCACAACTGGAGCCAAAGTGCAGAAAATTTGAAACCACTGAAAGATTGGCTGTAAGGTGAAATATGTACAACACTTTCCTTCTCTTAGATTGGGGAACATTGAAGGAGAGGAGGAAAAAGAATGTGAGAGCAAGAGGTGGTAAAATAGTATAAGGAAGAAGATTTTGGACACACTAAGGCAGTCAGATATATTAACTCATATTAGTTCTAATAGCATGCACAAGATCTGTATAATCTTAAGACTAAATCCCAAGATGAATATTTAAGGAAGGTATGAATGAACTCTCAACACACATAAAAAAATCTATTGGTAATTAATAACTGCTAGGGGAGGAGAATTAATTTTCTTAAAGAGTACAGCACCTGGTAGTCGACCATGTACCAGAGTAACCCTCCACAACCAAGAATATATGGATAGTAAAAAAATCAGAATTGATGGGTATCTTTTAAAAAGTAAACAAAATTGCTGAATAGCGAAAGGAAACTGGTTCTGTAAGAAGTTGGAGATAAGGCAATGGATATAATCAAAACATTGCATGAAATTTTGAAAGAACTAATAACACATCATCAAGTAATATTTCATTTAATTTAAAATATAGTAAATGATTATTATGAAAAAAATTGTGTAAATACTTTTGAAAAAATTGAATAGTTTATGTAATAATATAAAATTCTAAAAGTAACAGAAGAAGCAATTTTTAAAGCATAATTAGACAAGTAACAATTAAAACTCTGAAGTTGTAATCAAAAATGCCTCATTATAAAACAACAACTCCAGGTTAAACTGAACTTCTGTTTTCAACCATGACAGAATAATTGTCCCTGAATTTTTCCCTTACCAAGAATATATTTAAACTGACAAAATAATATCAGAAGCAAACATTTTGAAACATTTATCTCAGAAATATGAAACACAGAAGAAAAAACACATACATTGATTTAAAAGGTAATGGCGTCTATAGACTCACATGTTAGAATATTCGGTCTCCAGTTAATGGAAGTCATTTAGGAAGGAATAAAAAGGTGTGGCCTTGTTGGAGATTATGTGTCACTGGGGTGGGATTTAAGATTTCAAAAGCCCATACTATCTGTCTGTCTCTCTCTCTCTATCTCTGTGTGTGTGTCCATTTCTGTCCATCTCTCTGCTGCCTTGGGCTTGTGCATCATAAAAAAAAAAGTTCTCAACTACTGTACCTTCTGTCTGTCATGATTCCCAACATGACCATCAATCATGATCTCAACTTCTGAAACTGTAAGGACACCCCCAATAAAACAGTCCTTTTATAAATTGTTTTAGTCATAGAATCTCTTAACAATAGAATGTAACTAAGATAGAATGATGGGAGATGTCATTCTGTATATGTTTGTCATACTGGTTAATGAATAAATCACTGTTGGCCAATAGGAAAGTAAGATAGGCAGGACTAGGAGACAAGGAGGAAAGAGGAAGTAGAAGGAAGAGTCAAGATGGAGAGACTGGGGTGCCACACCAGCCCCATTGGAGACAGTGTAGTAATGGCTGAGAGAAATCTCAATGGCTACCTGTCCAGAGGTTCACACCACACATGGTTACACCTCCTGGGGAAAAGTGGTTCAGGACCCTGCAGGTGATTGCCCGACTGACAGTCTGGAACAGGTGCTAGGTGTATGTTGTGCTATGATAGCTATAATGCTTTTTATCATGGGTGCTTTGGCCTGTAGCTCCACTGTTAATTCAGAGAAGCCCAGGAAACACTTAGAAATAGTTTCAGGGACTGAAAGAGATACAGACCAGCTACAAATCCCAGGGCACCAGTTGAGACTTCAGGTGTCAGCCCAGGGCCTAATAAATTAACACACCTAAAGCTATAGGAATCTGCCCACAAGATGACCCTGCCTAATTAGCCTGCCTGCAGCAAAGCAGTTGTGGGATTTACTACTGAGTTATAGGGCCCCTAAATCAATAAAACAGTACAAGAGTTCTTATCAATGCTGTTAAAAGTTTACTGACCAGAGACAATTATTATTCTTTAAACTCAGTAAATCAAATCCCTGGTAAGCTGACCACAAGCAGGCCAAAATAAACATGAGATGTATTTACAATCTCATGCTCCAAAATAATTGCAGACATTTCTATAGTATGTCTGTAAATTTTAAACTGTGGCCAAAGATCTGTTCCTTGAACTTTCTGCATAAAAACCCGATGCTCTGAAGTAAAACTCGCAGCAGTTGCAAACCTCCTCGAGTGTGTTTGTTTCTCTCTGTCAAGCCGAAGCCACTCCTGACCTGTTCATCCGAGTCTTGGTCTCCCCACAGACCCGTCACCCACTGAAATGTCTGCGGCACTGGGGAGACGAGATGCCTGCCATGTTGCCCGGTAAGATAAGACCACGTGGAAATACATAGAAATGGGTTAATAATTAAGACAGAGCTAGCCTATAAGAAACTAGTACCTGGCCAATAGCATAATATCAAATACAGAGTCTCTGTGCATTATTTGGCGGCGGGACAAGACCAGGCCATGGGCGGAAAAACCATACTCCTTACATATGGCGCCCACGTGGCTAATAAGAACTTTCACTTAAAATCCTTTTTTATTAAGAGAATGTTATCGCTGTAACAGCCATCATGTCTTTGGAGAAATATGGAGGATTTTGTGACTTTGTACTAGAAAAGCAGTTGAATACTGTAAGCAGTGTTTGAAGGGCCATCCTAGAGGATCTTGGAAGATAATTGTACTGAGAGTGTGTTCATCATGAGGCTAAGTCAGTGCTGTTTCAGAAAGAAACAATATTGCGAACTAGCCTCATAATTCTTGTGATCTTTTGGCAAGGAGGTCAGCTGTTTTCTACTTGTGTGGAGAATCTGCCTGAGAATAAATAGAATAGGTTTGGACTTCAAATACATAGATTTCAAGAAAGCCTTATATTTACTATGTCTGATGGTTAATAGTGATCACTCTTACATAGGTCTACAATGAAAATGAACAAGTAAGGTGAAAAGAAATATGAAATGTACAATTTGAGGAGAAAAGGAGCACCAGGGATCCTTGATTTGAACTAAAAGAGAAATCATGGTGAAAACTCAGGAAGATCATGAATCTGTCATGAAGAAAGTTTAGTTCCTTTAATTATTTTCACCAAAATGGATATCAATATGCATGGATGAAAAAATAGAGTCTTAAATCATATATAAAACTACTCGAGACAGATAAACACAAATGAAATGAAATCATTATGCTTTCAGTAAAATGGATGGAACTCAGTATTATTTTGCTAAGTTAAATAAGTCAGACTCAGAAATAAAAGTGCTGCGTCTTTTCTATCAAAATTGAACTTGAAATTTAAATTTTTGCTCTCTCTCTCCATTGATAATATAATTTAGTACTGATATTACAAAAACAATATGGACATTTCTCAAAAAATCAAAACTAGAATTTCTATATGATCATGTATTCTATACTTGTGTGTATTTTTATATAATGAATTAATTATATTAAAATTACTTCTGAATTTCAATGTTCATATTAATAAATTTGAAATGCAAACAAACTAAACGTCTATCAACTGATAAGTGGGTACAGAAAATATGGTATATGAATATTAGTGAAATATTATGGAATCATATGATGTAGGAAATCTGTTGTCTGTGGATGCTTCTACATGGATGAAGCTACCTAAAATTTTCTGTAAGAGTAGATACCTGCTAGTGTCAACAGATATACACCTAAGTTACTAAATGGTATAATTGATAATAATCATCTTACAGTTTATACATATATCTAAACACTGTATTGTACACTTTGAATATATACATTTTTATATTTTTCACTATATCTCAATAAAGCTGTAATTAGAAAGACTATTCTTTTCAAAATATCAAAAAAGAGAAATAATTAAAACCTAAAGAGATAGAAAGAAAAAAGAGACAATATAACTTTCTTAGAGGGTCACTGTGACCATGGCAAATCTTATATAAAGGAAAGCATTTTATTGAGGTGGTTTGCAGTTTCTGTGGTTTAATTCATAATCGTAATGTTAGTACATGGCAGCACTCTGGCACACTGATATGGTTCTAGAGCAGTAACTGAAAGTTCTTCCAGAAGAAGAGACTGTGTACTTGAGCATATATGACACCTCAAAGCATGTCTTCAAAGTGACACAATTCTTCCAACACAATTTTTAGAACACACCTCCTAAGCGTGACACTCCTTACGGGCCAAGTATTCAACAAATCTATGAAGGCCTTACTATTCAAATCACAATAACTATGTGATCATGTCATTTGATTTATAAAGTTAATGCTTATAAGCATGCTATTTTATGTTTTAATATTCATTAATAAAATTTGTTTCATATTTTCTTACTTGTATTTAATAAATTTTTAAATATTTTTGATTATAATATCATTATATTCTTTCCTATTTCCATTACTTGCCTCCAAAAATTCCAGCTATACTTGCTCTCTTTCACATTCATGTCTTATGTTTGTTTAATTGTTGTTATGTCATCTATCTATCTATGTATCTATCTAGATATATAGGATAATGGTATGTATGATCAAAATACATCACATACACACATACATAGATGTAATAACTTATCAAAAATACCCAATTTCAATTATCATGTTGCCTTTCAGATCCAAACTAAAATAAAATAACTCATTGCTCATGCTCTTTTTAACTAAAGTGCATAATTCTGAAATATCACAAAAGGGAGCAGATTTTGAATTACAGGTGATGAGACACAACAGGTATTATTTGATATGATAGGATGATCAACATATAAATGACACCTAAAATGCATACCATTTATTACAATTACTATTATAAGAGTATTATAATTAGACATGATGGTACATGCCTATAATTCTGGCATTTAGGGAATAGAGTCAAGAGGATGGTAAATTTGACTCAATCTTGTCTAAATAGTGATTTTATTTCTCAAGAAGGAAGAGAAACACAAAGACTGGCAATATGTATAAAGTAGCATGGATCTGCACTAAATGGGTTCCTAGAACTGAGAGGAGAATCAACACAATTTTTCATCCTTAACCCAGAAAATATCTAAAATTGATAAGTACTCACAAGGGAAAAATTAATTTTTTCAGAGTCTCACTGGTGATAAAACAACACTTCAGGGAAAGTACCACATACAGCACTAGATAGCCAACAAGAAAACAACTCAGTGACCTCTTTAGAAGGTCTTTGTTTCCTAATATATAATAGGGACATTTTAAGTATATTTATTATTATTATTACTAATTATCATCATCATCATTATTTAGCTTATAGGCCCATTGTGTATATATTATTGGTTTTGGTTTTGTGTGTGCAAACATTTCCCTCTGCATCAGTATGTGTTTTTGAGCCTTTTCTTTTCTTATTTTCTGTTTCTTTTGTCCTATTCTGGTTTGTTTGTTCTTACTTTGTTGTTATTATTATTATTAATATTATTATTATTATTACTACTACTTATGTGTTTGCTTATTTTCTAATAAGATACATAATATGGGAGGAGTTTGTACCTAGACATTTTATTAATTATGAAAGCTTGGCCTTAGCTTAGGGTTTTCCTAACAACCATTTAAAATGTAAATTAATCCACTTATATTAATCTATCACTACCACATCACTCATTACCCCTCCTCAATACCATATGTCCTACTTCCTCAGATTCTTTCCCAGAGTTCTCATCTCTGCAAAGAAGTCCTGGCTATCCTCTCCGGCCTAGCTATTGGCCATTTAGCTCTTCATTATGCCTTACATTATATATTCACTAATTATAGTTTAATTATGACAATGCCACTACAACAAAATTATATTTCTGGCCAAGATAAATAGAATAAATAATACAATAAGAAAAGAATAATAGAATAACAAAAGAAGTACATCCTTGTCCATGAACCTCTTTGGTTTCTGGTTCTTGGCTATGAGGCTATGGGTGATAAGACTCTGTTACATATCCAAATTTAGTGGAGAGGCTACCTTAAATGCCCTTCCCCAATAATGAGATTGATGACTCCCTTATATACCATCCTAGAGCCTTCATCTAGTAGCTGAGGGAAGCACAAGCAGACACCCACAGCTAAACATTGAACCAAAAGCTTGATATCCAGTTGTAGACAGGGAGGAATGATGAGCAAAGGGCTCAAGACTAGGCTGGATAAAATCATAGAAACTGCTGATCTGAACAAGGGGAGCTCATAGACTATAGCCTGATAGCTAGGAAACCAGGATAGGACCGACCTTGATTCCCTGAATGTGTTGTTAGTTGGGAGGACTGAGAAGTCTATGGGGCCTTTGGTAGTGGATCAGTATTTAACCCTAGAAAACAAATGGAATTTGGGAGCCCATTCCACATAGAGGGATACTGTCTCAGCCTAGACACATGGGGGAGGGCCTGGACCCTGCTCCAAATGATCTGACAGACTTTGAAGACCCCCCATGGAAGTGCTTACCCTCCCTGGGGAGAAGAAAGGGGATGGGGTGGCGGTTGGTGGAGAAAACAGGATGATGGGAGGGTGCAGGAACTGGGACTGATATGTAAAACAAGCTTGTTTCAATTTAAATTTGAAAAAATATGAAAAAATAAAAAAGTAAAAATACGGTAATCCCATCTAATTAAGTATAAAGTTTATATGTAAAGACAGACCAAAGGATGCAATAAGATTGTTTATATTGAGGTTGGGTACAGGAATCAGAGATTAGGAAGAAAGGAATTGTATGATCTTTTGTTTTGACATGTGTGAAGGAATTAAATTTCCACTTTCTAAGAACACACACTGTAACATTATCTATGGTTTATCTCAGTTTCAAGGATTTCAAATACGCAGAATCTCCACACTTTCATTTAGAACTCAAAACACACCTCTTCTTTTAAATGTTCCTAGATTGTTAGTGATAAGAAACCAGAAATTTAGAGGGAAGAACAGGAAGGGGAAAAAGATGTAATTATATTATAATCACAAAAATAAAACAAATAATAAAAAGAGGGGTTCAGGAATCTTTCGAAGTTTTTATAGATTAAGTTGAAGTTCTAATCAATGTATGTCCTTCTCTAATAAATGTCTTGTTCAAAGCACAAAGAAAACCCCTTAATTATATGATATTAAGTTCAATTTTATAGTTTTGTATTTTCCCAAGTGTCTTTAATATAGCATACCTTTTCAAGTTCTTAAACTAAAATCAAGGGCTTTATTTGTACTCACTTGGAAAAAAATGTCAATATTTATCTCCATTTTATAAGTCTTTCACTTGTCGGTAAGCATTACCCCAAGATACTTTATGTTGTGGCTATTGTAAAGGGTGATGTTTCTCTGATTTCTTTCTCAGTCCCTTTGTTGTCTGTATATAATAGGGCTACTGATTTTGTTTTTGTTTTTGTTTTTATATTGTATCCTATTAGTTTGCTGAAGGTGTTTATCATCTGTAAGAGTTCCCTGGTAGAGAATTTTGGGGTCAAGGAGGATTCTAAGAGATTCATATAATGTCCTTCACAGAAGGGGAAAGGGACAAGTTCTCCTTAGCATGTGCGGAGTAGGGGGGCAGTGAGTGGAGAGGAAGCTTGGGGAAAGAGAAGGGGAGGAGACGAAAGCATGTGGGACTAGGAAGATTGAGTCAGGGGAGGAATAGACAAGAGGAGAGAGAGAGAGACAGAGAGAGAGACAGAGAGACCATAAAAGAGGGAGCCATTACAGGTTTGAAGAGAAAACTGAACCTGGAGAAATATCCAGAGACCTACAAGACTGAACACCAACTAGTGATTCAAGCAACACTACCATAAATGCCCTTCCCTGATAATGAAATCAACAACTAACTTATCCACCGTCATGGAGCCCTCATGTAGTAGCTGATGGAAACAGAAGCAAACACCCACAGCTAAACACTGAGTCGAACTGGAATCCAGATGTAGAGAGTGAGGACATGACCAGGCTATAGAAACACAAAGAGACAGCTGACATGAACAAGGAGGAGCTAATGGGCCCCCAGACTGATAGCTGAGAATACAACATGGGACTGACTCAGACCCCCTGAATATGGGTCTCAGCTAGAAGGCCTGAGCAGTCTAAGGGACATCAGACAGTGGAACCAGGATGTATCCCTGTTGCACAAAAGGACTTTGGGAGCACATCCCCCATGGAGGGATACTCCCTTAACCTAGAGACAGTAGAGAAGTCCTAGTCCCTACTCCAAATGACTTGACAGATTTAGATGACCCCTCCTGGAGGGCATCGCCCTACATGTGGAGTGGGGGAGATGGGAGGGGAGGGTGGTTAGGGGGCATGAGAGGGTGAGAGAGTGAGAGAAAAAGAGGGAGGAAGGGAGGGAGAGAGGGAACTGGGATCAATTTTTAAAATAAAAATAAAAAAACAGAAAAAATTATCTGTATAACTTCATGAAGAAATGGACAAAGTTAATATTTACTTCTGTTTTATCTTAATGTTGAGTAGGATGATGTCAAGGATTTTGAAATAAGCAGTTCTAATCGTGAGTCCTTCATGGAAGAATGAAAACATTAAATGTCTACTGGTGAATGTAGTACTTAATGTGCGTATGGTATATAAAATACTCAAGGTCATTCATTTTCTCTGTAGATTTGTTAAATTTGATCAATATAGTGCTTCATATCCTGAGAGGATTTTGTTATGAGGAAGTACTAGATAATGAGGATTTAATTAAGACTGTTAAGTCCACACATGTAGTATGCCTCTTCTTTAGAAAAGCAGTTTTCAATTGAGCTTAATTTTCAAATACAATTGATACAATACGTTCAGGTTCATTTCACTACAAATAAATTTCAATAAGTGTTTTCTGGTGAGACTAATTGCCCTTTACAAAATCACCCTCCTGATAGACATCATTACACAAGCAATTTCATCAGTAACTACTAACATTTGGGCAATTAACATTTTCCCCTGCTTAAATTTGTACATTTTTCATTATTTTATTGCATACAGTCTGCCAAAAGAAAGAGAAATGAACCAATTTGGCTATTTTCTTTCATAGATATATTTTCAAATACATGCCATTTTTTTACGTGTGATAGAACCAGATATTAACATGATTTGGTCTACCTGTGTATTTGAAGAATGTAAAGATGAGTCAAACAGGAAACAATGCCAGGAATTGTGTAATTAACTGTAAATAAAATACAGTTTGTGGATTGTGAAGAAAATCATATTACTAATTAGATTTCTGTTACCAGAAGTCATTTTTCTGATTTAATGTACATTTATGATTGCCATTCATTAATTTTATTAATTTCTTGCCTAAAGAATTGATACTGAAAATTAAATATAGTATCAAATAGTAAGTACATGTTAAAAAGTTGATACAATATTGACTATGTAAAAAAAGCAGATTGGATATCAGAATAAGATAGCATACACAATATGGAATTGAAAATCTGGATGTGTTTAAGAATTACAGTAGAAATATTATTATGTTTATTTGCTTCCCTGTTGACAAATTAAAAAAAAATCAATAGAACATGGCTCATAAAATCAACTAAGCAGGTTCATATGGGCTTACAGAGAGGGAGGGGTTTTGTGATGAGGATGTATTGTATCAGAAAATAATCTAATTTCAATAAAATATCAAAGGAAAATATAATGCATGGATCTTCATAGAATTTGTGTAATATTGCTAAAATATGTTTTTCACTCTCAAATTTTATGACAGCACTTAATTACTTAGTTATTTAATTACACTTTACAAAGCATCGTATAGAAGCATAATATTTTAAAAACAAAGAAAGTAGAATCATAATCATTTAGGTATTTTTATAAGAATCAAGATGTCATATACAAATATATAATTGTAAACATTTTTTACCGATAATACTTTCCTCATTTTGCCTTTAAAAATGTTGAACTGGTACATGAAGCATGTATAAAAACTAAGGCTACAGGAGACAATTTGTTAATCTCTAAAGGAAAAGGAGAAAAGATGCTCAAACATAAAATAACATCATTAGTAATTTACTGATGGCTAATGTTCTAAAGACATGAACACTAAATAAAGAAGGGAAATTTTTATGCACTCTTATCTTCTATAAGACAATTAGAAAAGTGAGGTCTGAATTCATGTCAGTGTACCTAGAACCTCATGTGCTTGTTTCTAGGAGCTGGTTTGTTCAGAATATTCCCTATACACCCAAAACATCCTCTCAACTCAGTAAAGAAGTCATTAATAATGTATCCCCAAAATACTTGCCAAAACACACATTTATCATTTTTAAAAGTAACAATATCACATGTAAGTATAAGCCAAGACAAAAATTAACAAATGAGGAAGTGCCATTTTGCTAAATAACCATATATTTTACGAGGCAAATAAATAATACTGGGGTATACTTGAAAGTAAAAATAAATTGACACCAATATAATTACTAGATATTTATAAAACATATCAACTTTGATAGTGAGATAAAAACTCTTAACTGACACCTCAGTTTTTTGTCTAAGGGGGTTATACTAGGGAACAGTTAATTTATTTAAGTAGTTTTGCATCTGTGCAATTAAAGTGTAGTGAAAATTATATAGATCTGGATAAGTGCTCAAAATTATTATTTAGACCCAGTGGCTACTCAAATATGTTACACATAGTGATTTGTTAACCTCAAAATCAGAATAATTGCACAAGCGTTAGGTATTTTATTTTATGGAAACAGATTGCTTTATGTAACAGCATGTTCGGTGTAATAAAATGGTAAGTAATTTACTAGCCAAACTGTAGTAACACAGTAAATAAGAAACAAGGAATAATGGATAGTCCGTGTTCTAAAATCATATTTAAGCAATTGATTAAAAAACACATTTAAAATAGAAAAACAAACCCTGTTAATGAATGTATGTGGCATTAAAAAGAAAATTAAAATTGTGGAAATTTTCAAATTAGGACAAAATATCACTATCTATTCTCTCATAACTACACCAACCATTATCAATCTTTTGAATGTTTGCTATGATAGGTGGGAAATTGGGTTTTGTTACTGTTTTAATTTGCATATTTTTATTTATTCTTAAGTTTGAACATCTCTTATATTCCTCATTGAGCATAGTTATTAGAAAAAATTATAGAACCACATTTTCTTATTGAATATTAGCATTATACTTAATAGTAAAAAAGAGATTGGAATGAGGCAAATATTGCTTTGAAAATAAAGCGAAAGCATAACAACAAAATATGTTCTAATTAATATAATTATTAGAGAGTAATATAAATAACTTTATTTTTGGTTTTATGATTATTATTCTTAGAAAACAAAGTAGAAAAATTATTTAAATAATAAATAATTCCATTAGTTATTTATGTACTTATAATGGCCATTTGGATCTTTTCCAAAAAGGTGTTAAAAACACAGTTGTATTTGACCTAGACAA
The DNA here is from genome assembly GCF_943737965.1 of Phodopus roborovskii. NCBI lineage: Eukaryota > Metazoa > Chordata > Mammalia > Rodentia > Cricetidae > Phodopus > Phodopus roborovskii. Next base: position 729,786 of record NW_026125861.1, on the reverse strand, counting down.
GAATTAGATCAAGTGATCCATTCATTCTGTCATTAATTCATGATCTAGGCTTTCATCATTTTATTTTCTTCTGTTCCAAGAAGAACACAACAGTTCATTTCATTCTCCGTACAATTTTCCTTTGGCATCCATCCACTAAGACATCTTCCATTTAGTTGTTTGTTAGTTTATTTATCATTATTCCATGTCTTATCACATGTCAGAACCCTTCATCACCAGCCTGGTATCATTACTCTTGCTATTAGTGCTGCTTTTCCTGGTATGGGTTTCAAAACTGTCCAGAAACTCAAGACATGAGCACCTTCTTGAAAACACACAAGAAACTCCGAGGTTCTTTCCAAAAATCTTTTTTAACAGGACTAATTTGCTCTATCTATGTATCTATCTTTTTATCATGTATATATGTATCTTTGTTTCTACTTTCCCTTCTATTTATACATCTAATTTTTATTTATTTATTTATTTTACATGTCCATCACAGTTCCCTCTCCCTCCTTCCCTCCCTCCGTCCCTCCCTCTTCCCTCCTTCTTTCCCTCCCTCTTACCATCTTTGCCCCCCTCACATGCATCCTGACCACCCTCCCCTCCCATCCCCCCACCCCAATTCCACATGTAGGACAGTACCATCCAGGTGGGGTCATGTAAATCTGTCAAGTCATTTGAAGTTTATCCATCTTTTCATCTTGTCTTATCTACAAGTGGAATGTGAACTACAAGTAGTTAAGGTTTTATTTTGTTCATTGCCCTGTCTAAAAGAATAAAAGTATGACACTAAAAGCACTTAATGTGGTTAAATGAATGGACACTAATATATAAAGACACCAATCTATTAGGAATGGTTGACTTTAGTTAGGGAAATTATTGATGAATTAGGTTTTCTTCATAATTAAGACATTTCCTAAATCTATACTGTAAACACACATTTTATCATTACAAAGGTAATTTTTATAATATAGTACAAAATCTCACCAAAATAGTGTGGAATGCAAGGAAATGGACACTAAAATTCATGCCTTAAACTTGTACATTAATTACACTCTTGCCAATGTTTAAGATTATCAGCATCTATGGCATTCAAAAATAACCCTGTTCTCCTAACCTTATTGTTTCTGTGTTTGGCATAGTGATTACCATGTTTCAGAGTGAGGTGTATGTGTTTTATAATCATTAACCCACTTAGCTTTATCAATAACTCTGAAAATGAGGGTAGACAAATGTAAATCCATGCTTGTCTTTCCAAATTTTGTTACCACATATCAGTCTCGTATTGGTAGGACCTCAGATAAGAACCCTAAACAAATTAACTAATTCTTGCCTGTAATTAAGGGAAGCAGCATCTATGCCTTTCAAAGATGGCTCTATTCTTCTAACATGCATTACAGGTAGTGTGTCCCCTTGCTCAGAGATCTTATCATTATATCATTTAAAGTAGACACAATATCATAATTTTACTGAGAATCTAGTCAGTACCAAGTGAATATTTAAATCTTGGGAAAACAAAATGAAAATATGTGATCTTTATTCTTAAAGAGTGTACCAACTAGATGGAACAGATTTGTGAGAAACATGAACAATTAAATATCAAAATACAGCTAGGTGGTGGTGACACATGGCTTTAATCCCAGCACTCCAGAGGCAGAGGCAGGTGGATCTGTGTGAGTTCAAGGCTAGCCTGGTCTACAAAGCTACACAGAGAAATCCTGTCTCAAAAAAAATCTAAACAAATAGCTAAAAGCAATGTATTACTAAAATTTCTATTCTAAATGGTTGCACATACACAGAGGATGGAATCACTAAATTTGCAGACAGAAGGCAAAGCAAAATAAATTTGTGTATGAAATATATAACAGCCAACAAAGTGGTTTGAATAAGATGGCATTTTCTTTGAAAATATATTCTTAAATCTAATTGGAAATAGAGAGAAGTGTCTAATTGAAAATAGATTTTTCTCTCATACATCCCAATGACAGTTTCCCTTTCCATCACTCTTGCAAACTATCCCTACCGACCACTTGCCCCAGATATACTCTCCTTCTGCCTCCTCTTCAGAAAAGAGCAAGCCCCCAAGAGACCACAGCCAAACATGACATAAAAAGAGAAAATAGGACGAAGCAAAAGCCATAATATCAAAGCTGGATAAGGTAACACAATGGAAGAACAAATTCCCAAGAGCAGGCAAAGGAATCAGAGACACCTACTTCTACAAAAACATTAAACTTATAGCCATAGTGGACGTAAGGCAGACTCATAAAGGTCAAGTGACTGCAGCTTCAGTTTCTATGGGTCATTTTCTGCTGGTGTCCTGAATCCACTCTGCCTCCTGAAATCTTTTTTCTCCCACTTCCACATCATAACGGGGAGGAACCCAATAGAGACCTCCAGTTAAGACTCCTACTCTCAATGTCTGGCTATGGGTATCTGTACTCTACCCCATGTACTGCCAGAGGAAGGCTCTCTGATGATAACTTGACAAAGCCCTGATTGAAGAGAGTAGTCAGATATCATTAGGGATCACTTTATTGATATTTTTGCAGTCATATTTCCTTCTACCCTAGGTCTCTGGACTATCCAATATCTAGTTCCTTGCCATTCAGGCAGTGTAGGGCATGGGCTCCTTCTTGTGACATGGGCCTCAACTTCAATAGACATTGGTTTGCCACTTCTGCAAGTTTGGTGCCACCTTTGCCCCAGGACAACTTGCACGCAGGACATATTGGGAGGTGTAAGTGGATATGTCTCCTATCCTTAACCAAGACTCTATCTCCAATTGGCGTCCCTTTCTTCAGTGGAGTTTCACTGGGTACATATAGCACACTTAAGGATAGGCCCCTGGCCAATAGAAAATAAATTCAGTGGCATTATTTAGATATTTTTTTCACATTGCTTTTGCTTTAAAATTTTATCTTGCTGGCTCTTGGTTTGTATATGGTTTCCAATTTCATGTCACGGGTTTTGTTTTATATATATATATATATATGTGTGTGTGTGTGTGTGTGTGTGTGTGTGTGTGTGTGTGTGTGTGTGTGTGTGTTTCTTGTGCTCTATATTTTCTTTGTAATTCTAGTTTGCCTGCCTGCCTGTTTTAGAGAGAGAGAGAGAGACAGAGAGAGACAGAGACCGAGAGTATTGTGGGGTTGGATAGGTAGGGAGGTGGGGAATTTCTGAGAGGAGATGAGGTATGATAAGTCATAATCAAAATACATTGTGTAAACATCTTGAACTGCATTGTATATATTGTAATAGCAATAATAGCATTAAATCGCTGATATACTCCTTAATGAAGGCATGTGATAGAATAAGGATCCTGCTTTCCACTTAGAGAATATAGCATGCATAGGCAAAGTGTAGGACACACTGTAGTTTTTAAAAGAAGTGAAAATAATGTTGGATGGCCGTTTAGTATTTCAGAAGTTTTCAGTCAAAATGATAGTTTTTGAAATGTAGGCTACAGTCATTTTAAAAAGTTTCTTGAAAAATATAACCAAATTATTTTAAATTTCAATCTGTAGGAAAAAGAAAATGAGAAAAAATGTAGAGTCAGTATATTTCTAATGACCCTGAATATGAACAACCTTCAGATTTCATGGGTATCCTGGAGTAAATCTCTTTAAGAGAGACTTTAATGCTAAGGAAAACTGAACTGAAGAGACATCTGCCTGTCAGCAACTATTAATTCACTCTAAATTCTGAACCACAATTCTCAAAATATTCAACAATATATTTTATAAAATAATAATAGTCCAACAAGGGAAATATTTGACTATCAAGTCCATTTGAAAGTTTGAATTTTTAATGGATTTTCATTGCCCACATTTTCACTAACATAACCATCCTAAAATTTTCAGAAAGACTCTTAAAAATTATACTACTAAGCCACAAATTACAGGAAAAAAATGGTCTTTGAAGCTTGCAAATTGTTTTGCATTGTTGCCCTATCCTTGACACAAAACTCTCAAAAGCTGAGGTAGAATGTGCAACACTTGAATCCTTCGTATTGATATCGCATCTGTTACATAACCCACCAGCCACAGTTAAAGAACATAGATTATTTTTTTTCAAAACTTCTTTTGTTTTTAAATTTTCATGCTAACACATATTATATGTTAAACACATTACCCTTATACCCAACCCTCCTGTTTCCTGCCCCTCTCCCACACCACTATTCCTTGTCATCCTTGTAGACAGCTTCATGATTATATCCATGTCAAATATACAAGCATATGACTTTAGATTCTTGTACAATCTTTCTAAGACTGATTTAATTTATTTAATACAATAATTTCCAGATGAATCATTTTTTTCTGTAAACAATGTAACTTTGTTCTTTTTATGACTTAAACTAATTTCAATGTGTCTATAAACAATGATGTCTATGTATATATACATATATAATTCATTTTTATCTATGTCATTCTTTTATTTCAAGAACAGTATGTTATTTAATTATGTCCATTCGTTAATAATTTTTTAAATTTATTTTACATATTGATCACAGTTTCTTCTCTGTCCTCTGTCCTCTCTTCCCATTCCCCCAACCCCCCACCCCCACCTTCTCCAATCTACCTTCTCCCATCAAGCCTTCCATGTGCTGAACAAATCACGGCACATCAATTTGAGGCAGGAAAAAGCTCCTCACCCTGCATCAGGACTGAATGAGGTAATCCGACATCTAGAACTGGTTCCCAAAATCTAGCTAAGTTTGTCAGGGACAGGCCATGATTTCACTGCTATGAGCCTCGTAGACAGACCAAGCTATATACCTACCACATACATCCAGAGGGCCTAGGTCAGTCCCATGCATGCTATCTAACTGTTGGTCCAAAATCCATGAGCTTCCCACAAACTCAGATCAGCTGTCTCAATGTGTTCCCTCATCATGACCTTGACTCCCCATGCCCTAGCTCATACAATCCCTACTTCCAGTTACTAGATAAAGGCTTTCTGATTGCAATTAGAGTAGTCAATAATGCAATTACAGTACATGGCCATTTCAGGCACCCACTCCACCATTCCTAGGAACTCCACCATTCGTAGGAATCTTAGATGGGTTCATCCTTGTGGATTCCTGCGAGTTTCCCTGGAACCAGGTTTCACACCAACTCCGAAATGGCCCTCCCTATCATAACATTTATTTCCTCTCTCTTTCCTCTGTGCTTCCCCAACACACCATACCAAATCTATAGGCACATATCCTAATTAACAGAAATAAAACTGTGTTATGTTGATGATAGGGACTAAATCACATCATCCTGAGTATTAGTCATGAAATGATATGTCATCAGTCCTATTTTTTGTCATAGTTGTCAAACTCAGAAACAAATGAGGCTATTATCAAGGAATATTTTAAAAGAACTTATAAACTGACTATACATAAGATATTGAGGAAAATACAAAAACATCAAAATGACTGATCTTTTATGTCTGAATATTTGCAATGCTATGGTCATGATTCAAGGTAAAATTTCTAAGAGAAGGAGAAATAATAAAGAAGAGAATTCTTAATTTTAACATATTTATGCAAAGCCACAAATCATGTTTCGTTCAGTGAACAAAGTATAGAGTTTGGGTTTTTATTTCAAATGAAAAAGATCACAAAATATAATTTGATCATATTATTTCCTCTCACTGAATTCTTCTCAAATCCTTGCCATCTCAATCTCAGCCCACCTAACTTCATATTTTTCTCTCAAAAAGAAAAGCCTAAATAAAAACAAACAAAACCAAAATAGACCAACAAAACAAAAAGAAACAAACAACAAAGAAAACAAAAAAATAAAACTAATAGAACAAAACTTACCACACAAAATCAATAGTGCTCACACACATACACACACCTCTATCACTACTAACAACAGTGTCGATCAACTACTCCAAACATGAGACATACCATGGTATGTGTTTGTTATGCCCAGTGACACTCAATTGAAGAAACTGATTCTCCATTCCCAGAAGGTATCAATTGCAAATAGCTTCTTGGTTATAAATAGGGTTTAGTGTCCTTTTACCATTCTCAGTGTTGTTATTTTGTCTGGTTTTAACCTACACAGGTCATGGGAGTGCTTTTCACAGTCTCCGAGAGTTCCTATGTATATTAGTTCTGTTGTGTCTGCAAGATGATGTTTGCTTGCAGGCATCTACTCTGATTCATACAATCTTTCCTCAGTCTCTCCATTTAAATAGACAAGTCTTCATGAGGAACCTCCAAACTGATAACCATAGAAGATGCATCAGTTTTCACCGATTGTGTTGACCAGCAAAGGGTAAATGTTCCTTGTTAGCATGTGTTGTCATTTGTTGAATGGTTCTTGGCCATTCTGATTGGGGTAAGATCAAATCTCCAATTAGTTTTAAATTTGAATTTTCCTACTAAAAATATTGAACATTTATTTTAAAAAGTATTTGCCATCTGAGGGTGTAAGGACAAATGTTAAGATTATTTTCATGAATTATGCAGGTTTAGTAAAATATTGCTATAGGCTTTCCTTCAACAACTAGGACTTTCCTTGCACTGAATAGTTAGCTAGGTTTCCAGTACCAGGCATGGTTTCTTTTTCCTGAGCAGGTTTTATGTCTAAGAATAGAGCTGTTGGGTACTGTCAAGGTATGTGTATTAGTATTGCACCCTTAGAGTTGTCATGCCATGCTGTGAAAATTATATTACATTCTCAAAAACAATTTTTAAAAGTATATATTTTCTAAGTGTCAAAAAATTGTTTTTTAGCCATTTGTGTTTCATCTTCAGAGAACTCTCTTTAGTTCTGTGGTCTGTTTTTTTTAATTGAATATTTTTTATGTTCAGGGTTATGTTGTTGTTCTTTATGTAGTCTAAATACTAATGCTATACAATAAATAATTGGGAAAGAGCTTTGCCCATTCTGTAGCCTGCTGCTGTACTTGAATGATGGTTTCCTTTACATTTAGCATTATGGGGTCCCGATTATTAATTTTTCATCTTAGTGACTCTAATATCAAGGTCCTGTTCAGAAAGCCCTTCTCTGTGCTGCTGAGTTAAAGCCTGTTCCCTATTTTCTTTTTTGTAAGGTTCATCTGGTCTTCTGATGAGCTGCTTTCATGCATTAAGAATTGAGTTTTGTGCAGGGTGAAAGAAATGTATTTCATTCTTCTACACACAGTATCATTTTCACCAGAACACACATTTTTCTGTTGTCTATATATTTCAGTATTTTCTAAATAGAAAATTTCACTTAAATGTAAGGAAAACATATTTCAAATAAGTATTTTCATCAGCAGCATCTTAAAGACAGAAGGAACCAAAAATTGAAACCTTTTACAAGAGGAAGAATCAGTAACCCAACCATTCTTTGTATGGCTATATTACCAATTGCATTTAATTCCATTAGAGAAACAACTTGGAAATAACTTTAAACAATAAAAATAGTTAGTGCAGAAAGAAATGCACATGAAATTAAAGTTTAAACTGCACAATTGTGCCCATGAAAGCAAAGCTATTTTACTGAGTTTGTGTCATATGGTGAGCTCTTTGGAGTTTTGACAAATAAATTTGCTTGCTAGGTGTGGTTGCAAGTGATAAGGTCCAGACACAACATGAAAATCTTATCTATCACTTTAATAAAATCCAATATAACAGTAAAGTTTATTTAGAGTTTCTATAAACACTGTACTGAGCTAACTTCCCACTTTTAAACCTTCCTGCTGGTCATGGTTTTTGTCTACAAATAGTGGTCATGTACCCATGCTGGATTTTCTATGTCTACCATGAAAAAAATGTTAGCTCCAGAATATGCTAAATGTATTGGCTCTCGAGAATATAATTAAAATTCCCAACTGACTCACCTAACTTCAGATAATTCCATAACTAAACTTAGCAAATGTGCTGTGCAAAGAAATATGACATTAATCTTGAGGCCAGATATGATCAATCTTATTTGAACACTGCAAACACCATAATTCTTATTGAAGCTATCTTTGTACTTGCAGATGTTTTCCAAACGAAATTTATGTTTAGGCAAATTAACAATTCATTGGGAATAGTCTTAGAGGATAAAATCCATTTGTATTGATACAAAAGCATTTTACAAAGACTAATAAATAGAAAATAATTTCTTCTAATAAACTTGGTTAGTTTGGCATGTATATCAAAACTTTACAAAAGGTAGTTTATAATGTATAGTCATCTATCATATTTTACCATGTTCCTAGTGATAATATTGGAGATGTTAATTAATAGTTGCTCAACTTTTTGATGCTTGATCCGGTGTGCACCTGGCTTGTTTCTCAAGAATGATAGATTATTACTAGTTAACTATTCTATAAAACTAGATGGAACCATTGCACAGAGATGCACTAGTTGGAGCTGGTAAGGATTTATTTCCCTTAAAATAATACATGTCAATCAATCTTGATTAATTTTGTTTCAATGAGGGAACATATGACTGGTACTGTAAACCTTGTTTAACAAAATACCTTATGACTAGTAAGTTCATATGTGCTAGGAGGATGTATTACTAACATTTTTGTAAGTATACATGTGCTTAAGGTGCACTCTAGTTATGTATGGTTATAGGCATAGACTAGTACTGATCCCAACTGGCCTGGATCATAGAAAACTCATTTTGAAAAACTTATTGTTAAATGATGATACTTATAACTGACTAAAATGCTAAGAATAAGTAATGTTGGTTTCTTGGCTATAGACGGGCATCTCTAACACATCTTTTAGAGCCAGAGAATGAGGAGTTCTGTGAAACACTGCTTTCTAGAACTGATGTCATTTTTACAAGAGAGTTTGTTATCTGCATAATGGAAGAGGGCAACTCCTTGTTAAAAGGGTAAGTGGTTGTAGATAGGGAGAACATAAGTGAGAATGAATATGATCACAGTGCTTGTATACGCATATAAAATAGACATTAAAAAATCCTTATACATAAGAACAGAGTAAAACTATTAATTCCATGAAGATAATTTAAGTATTATTAATCACCTATACTATAACTAGCTGGAGTCTATAGTCTATTAATACAGTTGAGACATCTATGAACAATGGATATTAAGTAAAATAAAAAATATATTCTACCATGTATACAACTACAAGCAAATACTTAAATGATTGGGTGATTTCAGTAATTTATTGTTTTAATGTTGAAGCAAAAGTTTATTGTTAGCATTAAAATGCCCATAATTCAATATAGTTAAAAATAGTAAGAAAATGATTAAAAAGTTGAAACATCCATTAAAACCAGAGGCTTATTTGATTTTCTCTTCTACACGAACCAGTTGATTATTCTTTATTTGGCAATTAATCACCAAATATTTCTGTTGGTTTATGTAAACTTTTGTATATGTTAAATTTGATTTGCTTAGTTTGCTTTTCCATAACAACTGAGATGAATTTAACAACAAAATAATCTCTCAAAAAGTTATTCTTTTAAGTACTCTAATTTCTGAATTGAATATTAATTGTATGATATCCTTAAGTAATCCAGCATTACCTTTAATGCATCTTCATTTCTCACTTCTTTGACTGAATGTTTTTAGCAGTGGTAAAAACATTTTTCTTTAATTTTATTTATTTATTTTTTTTATTTTACATGTCGATCCCAGTTCCTTCTCCCTCCCTCCCTCTCACCCTCTCTGGCCCCTAGCATGCACCCTGACCACCCTCCCCTCCCATTCCCCCACCCCAATTACACATGTAGGGCAATGCCATCCAGGTGGGGTCATGTAAATATATCAAGTCATTTAAAATGCCTTTCTCAGCTTTGAATCACAATGGGAGGGGGGTGCAGGTGCTTGGCCATGCCTCAACAGAATACTCCAGCCTCTGTTGATTCCCTATGGGAGGGCAGCATTACCCTCTCTGAGGAGTGGATGGGGGAGCCTTGGGGAGAGGTAGGAGGAGAGAGAGGAGTGCAGGGGAGAACCGTGGTAGGTCTATAAAATGAACAAAATAAGTAAATAAAGTTTTAAAAAACACATAAATATGTACCACTTCATCAATAACGCAGGAGTTAGAATATATATATTCTATATGTATGTATGTGTATATATGTATATATGTATATATATGTATATATATATGTATATATATATAAAATTAAATAAAAGACTTTAAGTTTCTTTAAATGGGACAAAATAACAAATATCACACTGAATAATACAGCCAGTATAGTAAGTACATAATATGTTCAATTTAATTGTCTACTGTTAGCAACAAATAGCCATGGGTAATACAAATAGAATTACTAATTCATTTTTAAGATAAAGAAGCAAATTTTAAAGCGTGAAATGACTTTTCAATGTATTTGTTATTCAGAGTCCAAACTAAAAGTTCAAACTAAATGCTGTTAATTAATTTCTACTTTAAATAATTATCATAAAAATTAAAATATATACTTTATATAGTTAAATTAAGAGCAAAACAGTTCAATACTTATACATTTTCACCATGAGTCTTTTTTCATATTTAATAAAATCCAGGAAAATGAATCTCAAAATATTTATATTAGTTTTCATATTCTAGAAATAATTCTTGTCACATATTTGCAATTATAAAGAGACAGAACCATTTATTGATTCCACAGGCAACCCATTAGAGTGCTCTAGTTTACAATAAATCAATAATTATAGGCATCCTTAAACTATAGATAAAATTTCTTTACATTGAAAAATATGAATATGTTTTTATAATGAATATCATCCAAAATAAAATAACAAAAAGAAAATGGAGAAGAAGAAAATAAAACAGTTTAAAGAACAGAATGATGACATAATATGGAACCAGTCATGAGCTTATGGAGGTCAAAAATCTCTTTTATTTAAATAGTGAGAAAAGCATCTTACAATACTGAGCACTGATACATACCTTTTTATCTGCATGACAGAAGTTGATCGCAAAGTTTCAATAATATTTAATTTAGTAGAAAAAGAATTAATAGAAAAGACATAAAATTATCTTGGAAACAAAGTAAAATCAAGAGAAGACTCACAATAGAACTGAGGGAAAAATTGATATATATATATATATATATATATATATATATATATATATAGAGAGAGAGAGAGAGAGAGAGAGAGAGTCATCATCTGATTAATACTCAAGACGCAAATAGGCAGAAGAGTATTATACTATTTTATTTCTAAACATACTGAAGATGAAAATGGTTATAGATTTTCTAGTACTATCATTACTTGGGAACCCACTAAAGGCAACATATGTTTGTAAATATCTCTAAATAAGGAAAAGCATATTACATTTACATTACTAGAATTTCAAAGTTGGGTGTTCCTTTTTTTGTTAAGGCCTGTACTGCATACCATACAATGTTCAGTAACATGCATGGTTTCTACTAATAGATGCTGAGCCATTTCATAACATTCATGTCTTATAAGTATGCCCCGAACATTGATAACTGTTACTAATTAAGAAAGTAATCCACATTGAGGAATACAAGAATAGAGAAAAGAAATGATAATTTGGTGTTTTTTTCATCCACTCAATAAAATATTCAAGTGGCTATTATACAGTTAACAATAAGCTTGAGCTTTGAAATACATTGGTAAATGAAAGAAACACTGTCTCTGTCATAATATAGCTTCAAGTAAGAAAGAAACAACCAGTGAGTATACACATATATGCATAAATAAGAATTAAAGTAAATTTGTTGAAACAAATGAAAGACATGGATATAATGACCAAGTACTCAAACTTCTTAAGGAACCTAACATACATGAGGAATTGGAATTAGCCCACTGGGAAAGTGTTGAAAGAAGAGAATTTGAATCGTAGCAATTATTATGACTGAATCCTTTTCTATGAGCCAGAAAATTTACTAGTACCTTCACTCATATGTATTACTTTAATTAGGCAGCATAACTGCATGCACCATAAGCCTGTAGAGATACCACTTATACCTGTGATATTCTAAGCATATTTGGATGGTTAATGACATATCCACTCTATATTTAACAAAAAGAATATTTGATATGGATTTGGTTACTATCATTTTATTAAACAGGAAACAACAACAAACAGGATAAGTAAGTAGTTCAAGTTTGCAAAGCTGTTTTGAAACAAATCTACCTAGAACTTATATTTATTTGGCTCAAAAAAGTCAATGATTTGATTATTGAACTTAGAAGTCTCTTCTGGGGAGAAGTCATATAAAAGTACTAAGCAGAGACAGTGTAAACAATTGCATTGCTTATAATGTAATAAACAATAAGCATTTAAAGAAACAATAAGGTATGTTAAGAGATCAATTTGTGCTATATCATGACCTATTGCAGCATGCAAAGAAGATCAAAAGCACATTTTTATTGGGTTCATCATGGACATAGATGTTGGTATCAAAGTATATCATGAAAAGAACCCCAAGGGGGGGGCGTAAAATCAAGGTTCAATTTCTGGGAATGACATTCCTTAGATATTAGAGTCTAATGGATTCTGACAATTCAGATTATGCCATTAATAATTATAATAAAGCCATAAACTCCCCCTAAAAAAAGATGTACTAAGAGTTTAAATAAGATAATTCATGTCTGTTTGTTTTGTAAACTAAACACTATAATTTCCCATTTGTTTTAAAACTGGGTTTTTTATTTGTTTTTAAGCATTTTTGATGCTATATTTCAGTTACTTTTATCTTTGCACATCTTCACTTTTGTGAAACTGCTGAAGAAATTAAGAGTTGTGACTATTGAATTGCCTGATAATAAACAATAGTCTAGGACCATAGCAACTTAGCACTATTCTATCAACATTTCCGACATTCTGTGATCCACACAAACTTACCTATGAATGTAGTTTTTATGGCTTTCATGTTTTCCAAGTTGTGAAAAAGAAGAAGCAATGAAACAAAAAATAACTCTGTTCTAGAGATATATTTCCATATATTAAATTGGCATTGGAATAACACTTTTTTTACATCCATCTGTGCTTATCCACTTATACAATCAACACTCATTGTTTGAGAACTCAAATAACTTGAAGAATATTTCTAAACCTGCAGTACTCATTTGACCTCTAATCAACCTTTCAATAGTCAGTTTCTGTAAAAGAAAAATGCTGAAAAATGTCTATTATTTGTCATAGCTTTTTGTTTCTGTTCAGTATATCACATTGATTATATTATTTAGAGTATCAAGGAAATAAAATTTTTATATTATTTGAATGTTGGTTAATTAATTTTCATGCTCTCTCCTCAGCAGATTATAGCTTTATTAAAACAAAACTCATTAAGTATAATTTTGCTGTATTAAAGTTTATATTTTGATAATTTGTAATGTATTTACAAAATAAATTTTATAGTTCAGTCATTTATTATATATTCTCAAAGTTATGCAATCATCATTAGTACCTAATGTTGTTTATTTCATTATACTCCAAAGAAATCTCATATCCATTTGTCACCACACAGTATCTATTTTATCAAAAGTATATACTGATCTATCTTCTGTTTATAGATTTGCTCATTCTTTACATTTCAGATAAATAAAAACAATGTTTGATTTTGTAACTGATTTCATTCACATATAGTCAACTGGTCTTTCACTGTATGTATAAGATATTTACTTACCATTCTTCTTTTGAAGAAATATGAATTCTTTGTTTTGAGGTATTACAAGTAATGTTTCTGTGAACATTTCTAAATTTCTTTCTGGATATCTAGTTTTTCCTAGCTATATTCCTAGGTATAGAATTTCTGGGTTTCCACATCATCATTATACAAAGAGATTTATAATAGGAATTTTAAACAATTGATACAGAAATTGATTAATGTGATTAAATAATTAGAATTCTTCTTAAAATAAACTACTGTGGACAGGTAATAATTAGAAGTAAAACATTAATTTAAAGGCTAAAAAGTTTGAAACATTATATTCAGGTATAATAACTTGCAATTAAATGGTCAGCCAAACAATTCAAAAGTTATTTTCTTGTAATTGATGATTATAAATTAAATACTTTCTTCCTTTTTTAGCACTGCTATTGCTATGTAAGAATTTTATTACTGTCAAATTGTAAATTATACTATGAAAGATTAACATGTCAGATCCCAATTCTAGGCCATTTATATATGTAATACCCAAGGCTTAAAATAGCTATTGTTTTATTTGTGAATACTTAAATGAGCAGACACTGTGACAAGAAATATAAACATAGACACAAAATGAGCCAGATTTTTTTTTTCATTCACTAGAATCAAGCTTTTCTATAAAAATCACAAATAACTATACTGGCTTTTCTAATGCATTATCACTTTATAAGGATCCTTAAACTCAAGCACACTAAATATATGTAATTGAAGTGATTCATGCTCTAAAATAACCACCTACCCAAGAGTACCAAGAATAGTCAAGAGAAGCTAAAATACTAGGCAAAAAGCACAGTGTGGTAGGGTTCACTCCTACAATCTAGCACACTTGAATCATCAGTCTCTTCACAATGTACACAGTATGTTCTTAGTAGCTAATCAGGCCTCCAGCTACATTCTTTAAAGTCTAGACCCTTCTTAGACTATGTGGTTAAAAAAAAACTCAAAAAGATTTTAGTGCAATAATTAGATTATACATTTAGGCACATGTTTGTGAGTATATCTAAGAGATCCTGTTGCTGTAGACGAAATAGACTTTATCCTGTATGTTCACTAAATCTCATTTCTTCTTGCCTACAAAGGACATTGATTCAATAGGGTTCTTTTTTCTCTCTTACCCTTTCACTTTGAACTTCACTCTTCACATTAAAACAAAGATAGGCATTCTGTAACCTCTCTGATTTTATAAAACAAAAGAATAGGAGCTATTTTGGACCTAAAATCCTATTCTATGTATCTCCTAATTGTTCCATCTCCAATTTCAATAAACCCTCTAGAAATAGTTTTCAAGGTCTAGAATTCATATTCTCAATCTTCTTCCTGAATTCCCTTTAATCAGGCTTTTGTTTTTGGATACAACCAAGTTTATCTTTTAAAGTTCCAAACTGATCTTCATGTTAAGAATCCCTAGGTTTATTTCTAGTTTGCACCTTATATGGTAACATGTGGTATTAACTGTAACACAAAACCTTTTTCTTCTTAATATATTTTACTTTTCTACATAGTCTCCACTTAGACACTGCAATTTTCTCTTTTCTTCTGACAGCACTTTCATCATTTCTTCAACTAATACCCACTTAATTGTACAGTAACAGTGGTACCTTCATTGTCTTAGTCCTAGGATCTATACTGGTGTGTTCTACTTCTTAGTCAACTCAGCCATCTCTTTAGTACATAACTTAAAATGACTTTATTGACTTCCTATGCCCCACTCTCACTTCGTAATATTTTATGGCTTTTTAATTAATCTTAGATGTAGTAGCTAAAAAGCATTTAAAATGTTTATTTTAAAGTGGTACATTGCAATATTTCATTCACTTTAAACCAGTGTTTCCTCAATCACATATACTTTCTTCATAGTAAAAACATTATATATCCAATTGTGCCAGCACAATTTGTTGAAGATGCTTTCCTCCTCCCATTGTATACTTTTAGCTGTTTTGTTGAAAATGACGTGTTCGTAGCTGTGTGGGTTAATATCGTAATTTTCAATTTGATTCCATTGGTCTAATTGTCTTTTTTGTGCCAATACCAGGCTGTTTTCAGGACTATAGCTTAAAGTCAGGCATGGTGATGCTTCCTAAAGTTCTTTTATTATACAGGGTTGTTTTGGCTATCCTGGGTCTTTTGTTTTTCCATAAAAAGTTGATTATTATCCTTTCAAGTTCAGTGAAGAATTGTGCTGGGATTTTAATGGGGATTGTATTGAATCTGTAGATTGCTTTTGGCAAGATTGTCATTTTTACTGTTCATCCTACCTATCCAAGAGCATGGGGGATCTTTCAATTTCCTGATATATTCTTTAATTTCATTCTTTAAAGACACAAAGTTCTTATTATATAGGTCTTTCACTTGTTCGGTAAGTGTTACCCAAAGATATTTTATGTTGTTTG
Organism: Phodopus roborovskii; assembly: GCF_943737965.1. Lineage (NCBI taxonomy): Eukaryota > Metazoa > Chordata > Mammalia > Rodentia > Cricetidae > Phodopus > Phodopus roborovskii. The sequence goes on along the minus strand of NW_026125861.1, from coordinate 713,819 downwards.
TGGCTATTGTAAAGGGTGATATTTCTCTGATTTCTTTCTCAGCCCCTTTGTCCTCTGAATAAAATAGGGCTACTGATTTTTTTTTTAGTGTATCTTGTATCCTGCTAGTTTGCTGAAGACAGCAGACCTGAACAAGGCGGAGCTAACAGGCACCCAGACTGATTGCGGGGAATCCAGCATGGGACTGACTCAGACCCCCTGAATATGGGTCTCAGCCAGAAGGCCTGAGCAGTCTAAGGGACCTCAGACAGTGGAACCAGGATGTATTCTTGGTGCACAAAAGGACCTGAGGGCACATCCCCCATGGAGGGATACTCCCTTAACCTAGAGACAGGAGAGAAGTCCTAGTCCCTACTTCAAATGACTTGATAGATTTAGATGACCCCTCCAGGATGTCATCACCCTACATGTGGAGTGTGTGGGGGAGATTGGAGGGGAGGGTGGTTGGGATACATGTGAGGAGGAGAGAGAGGGAAAGAGGGAGGGAGGGAGGAAGGGAGGAAGGGTGGGAGAGATACTAGGATATATATGTAAAAAGTAAATAAAAATGTTATACATCATGTCTTAATCTATATTACATATATATTCCATATATGTATATATTCCATAATGTATAAAAGATTTAATATTAACATTCAACTAAAATGTCTTCTATTCCCAGTCTTTCTCATTCAGTAAGCAGAAAACTTGTCATTTTCATGACTCAAGCTAAAAGCTCTAAGTATTTATTTTTCTCTCTTTTTTCTTCCTTATATAGACCACATTTAACTTTTAAATATGTAATAAAACCTTTTGTAGTTTACATCTTTTTTCTTTGCTTCAATCTTATTTCTCCATTTTGCATAATTACTACAGAGAATACAGAAAAAAATCTTATTATTGAATAAATCAAATCATGTTATCCTTCCATTTTTCTTTTTATTAACAATTTCTTTCAAACTATGTCTCTAAATAAAGTTAGAACTCATTCATAGTCATGCATATATGATCCAATTCATTTGACTCTATGACTTCTATGACATCTCTTTCTTGAAACAGTGTAGCATTTATGATTTATGAATTGTCAACATGACAGTATCTGGAATCATGCAGTAGTTGGGCCACATTTATGCCTCTTGGGGATTATCTTTATTTAATTACTTGGTATAGAAAGATTCATGTTGATTGTTGGTATGGTTATTTCCTGAACTTGTGATCCTGAACTGAATGAAATGGATAAACGTTAGCATAACAGTAGCAGATATTCATTATTCTCCATAGCATGAGATTTTAATCTGACTTGAGCTTACACAAATTTTATGCCAGCTGTCACAGTAATTCTGAGTTAATACCACACATTGGTGGCACATGCCTTTTATACCAGCACTTGGGAGGCAGAGGCAAGCAGCTTTCTATGAGAAACACAGATATTTGCATTACTATTCATAATAGTAGCAAAAGTACAGGTATAAAGTGGTAATTAAAATAATTTTATGGTTGGAGTCACCACAACATGAGGAAATGTATTAAAGGGTTGTGGCATCAGGAAGGTTGAGAACCACTAATTTAGACAATATTGGAAATAGTGCAAAAACTTTGTCTTTAGTCATGGTGAGTCTTTGCTTTCTGACAGTGCTTTTGTCTGTGTGTTCAATTACCTTGACCATATCATTGTTGTTATGTCAAAGGTTACTTGGATCTGGTCAATTCCATGAGTAAAATAGAGAATTCCAGAAAGTTTGAACTCATTCAGCAGCATTTTGTTTCAATTAGGTTAAAGCTTTTTCTCATTGTCACTAAGACAGTGGTTTGATTGTCAATGAAATTTATGAATATTTTCTTTTGCTTTGTAAGAAAGGTAGTAATTTTGTTTATAAGAGAATCCTCAAGTCCTCCCTGTTGTTTCAGTGGAAAGGGGAGGGCTCTTATCATATACTCTAGATGGGCTTCAAACTCAGTATGACCAGCCAGACTTTGAAGTCCAACAATGGAAAAAGGGGGTGAGGGGGTTATAACCTGAATACTGTCCTCTGGAATTTTGTTTATTTGTTTATGAATAGAGATTTTTTAAACATCTCTTATGTCCTCTGTAACCTTAAAAGTATACCTTTATATATACACATTGCTTTATTACAAAGAAGCACCTTTGCTTTTCCCTTTTCTTGTACTTAAATCATTTGGCTCACCAAATACATTTATCAAGGAGCCATAAAGAAGGGGTTTTATAATTTAAAAAAAAACCATCTACTATAACAGTTTTGGTATTTAGTGTAATGTATAGCAAGTGAGTGGCTTTAGGAAAAGTAAGGATTTGACTGTGAATGGAGTTCATGAATGTAAGCCAAACCATCCCCCCAACAAATCACTAGCTATGTACAAGTAAGAATATTCTTACGAGGGGAGGGTGTCTGATGAGGTGAAGGCACTGAACATTTCCTACCAGACAAGGGCCCAGTTCGGTGATGCAGAATTTAAATATTTGAAAATGTCCTCCATACTGTATTTTTCTTTTGGGGTCTGGGTTCCCTCATTCAGGATGATTTTTTATAGTTCCATCAACTTACCTTCAAATTTTAGAGTCATTTACTTTTATTACCTGAGTAATACTCCATTGTGTAAATGTGCCACATTCTCTCTATCCATCTTTTTGGTTGAGGCACATATAGGAGTGAAGATCTACAGAACGAATTCCAAGATAACTTCCAAAGCAATACAGAGAAAACCTGTCTCAAAAATGTAAGTAAATAATTAATAAAATAAACAGGGGGATACAATTGATCTATCCTTGTCCTACTAGAAACTGGAAATAAACCATATTAAAATAATGATTTTTAAGAAATGCTCAAGGACCCCAATAAAAGCAATATTGTACCATGGGAGTAAGTAAAACTGAATAGATCTGCATTCCATAGCAGTCAAAGGAAGAGAAAACCTATAGAATGGGAAGAAGAATATTGAAAACTACTCATCTGATAAAGAGATTATAGTAACAATTGTCTGGGGTATGTATGTATGTATGTATGTATGTATTTTTGACTCAACACAAGCCGAACTCATTTAGGAAGTGTGACACTAAATTAAGAAAATACTCTCATCAGATTGGCATGTGAACTATTCTGTGTGTAATTTTCTTCACTGATGTTTATAGTAGAGGTCCTAGCTGCTTGAGGATGGTGCTAGCCCTAGGAAGTTGGTCCTAAGTCCTATAAGAAAGCAACTTCAGAATGCCACAAGGATCAAGCTAGTAAACAGCATTTCTCAGTGACTACACTTTAGTTCCTGACTTTGTGTTCCATCCCTGAGTTCCTGTCCTGATTTCCATAAGTGATCAATATAATCTGTAAGGTGAAACAAACAATTTTCTACTCAAGTGTTTCTGGTGATGGTGTTTTATCACCCTAACTAAGTCAAAAATATATGAGAATTTCAAATACAATTAAAAAATATACTCTTCTCACAACAGGAAAAGTTGAATGGACACTAAATAAAATACAATTAGGTGCAAGTCCAACCTTTATATGAGGGTAGTACCTATTCTTATGGTAATTTGTTATGCAGTGTTTTGTTGATATTCCTCAGAGACCTGCCCTTTTCTGAAGAGAAAAAGATGAGGAGTGGCTCTAGGAAAGATGAGGTCGGGGGAGGAGCTAGGAACTATCAGTAAGGGGAAACTGGTGTTGGGGTTCCATAAATGAGAGAAGAATAAATTTAAAACTAAGAAAATAAAAATGGGTAGAAATGACAGCCCATAATGGTGAGTAAATCACGGTGGCAGAAGGGTTGGACAACTACTCACATTGCATCCATATTCAAGAAGCAAAACTGATGAATATTGTTCCTCAGTTCAATTTCTCTTTTTTTATATAGTATAAGATCTCAACCCAGAGAATAGTGACACTCATTGTGGGAAAGTCTTACTTCACTTAACCTAATTAAAATAACTCATCATAGGAATGCCCTGAGGCTCATCTCTCAGATATTCATGATCTCATCAAGTTAACAATAGACATTAAACTCATATAAAATTTAACCAGGCATGATAATATATGCTTTTAATGCCATAGCTGTGCAGTAGAGAAAGATCCATGGAGCTCTTGACCAGAGAGTCTAGCCTTATTGGCAAGCTTCAGGCCAGTGACAATCTCAAAAAATGTCCATGGCATCTAAAGGAATGACACCCAAGGCATGGCTTCTATTTGTATATGTATGTATACATGAATATGCATGTATACATGTTTTAGATATGAAGGTCAAATACTCATTCTTTTTTGTCTCAAATTAATTTTTATTTAAATTTAAAACAATCTTATTTTACATACCAATATCAGTTCCTTCTTCTTCCAGTCCTCCACATTCACTCCTCAGGCAGGGTGAGATGACCCAGAGGGGGGAATCAAAGTTTGTCACATTATTTGTGGCAAGACCTAAACAAGACACTTATATAACTTCCTCTAAAACCCAGAGAACATTGTAGAAGTGGGGGCAGAAAATGAAGGGTCCAGACCTTCACCCAGGCCCCTGCTTTGGCAGCCATGACAGGCTGCTGAAAAGGCCCAGCAAGATATAGACCCATGACTCAGCAGGATATGCTGAGCAGCCCCCACCTTTGCCCAACCAATGGCCCTGAATGGCCTTTCTGAACTAGCACATGACCAATCAACTCAGGAAAGGTTCCCCCATCCCAGAGTTGGGCCAATCCTGAGGCTGTTACTATGCAACTAGCAGACCCCCAGATACTCCCTTGCCATACCCCCAATATATGCCCTGCCCCACTGCTACTCCAGGTCCCTCCTACTCCACCTCCTGTGTCAGATGGATAGAGGACCCGAGCTATCTTGTAAATTAAAAAAACAAACAAACAAACAAAAAAATTCTTTGCTTTAGCAATGGTTGTTTAGAGGGTTCAGAGTCTATATGTATATATGCATATATACGTAAACTCATGTATAGGTGATATATATATATATATATATATATATATATAGAGAGAGAGAGAGAGAGAGAGAGAGCGAGAGAGAGAGAGAGAGAGAGAACACATGTTAGTATATTCACTGAGGCCAGAGGATACCCTAGAATTACAAGTAGCTGTGAGCCACTTAAAATGGGTGCTTTGAACTAAACTCTGGTCCTCTGGAAGAAGAGCAATCACATTTAAGCACCAATGCATCTTTTTAACTCCAGATAATATAATTTTAAAAACACAGTTGGGATTTAACTGCAAGTGTAATGCATACTGACATAGTGAGAAAAGTTCTTCATGCCTGAAAAGTCATTACTTGAACATTCATCTGCAATTAGAACCATCTTAGGTTCACAGTGTACATGTTTAAGGAAAACATACATTTGGCATAATGTTATATATTGAGGTTGAGCCTTCTTAGGATGAGTAGAAATATACATGATAACCTGTGCTTAAGAATGTGATTAAAGTATGTACAATTTCTAAATCAGACGTCAAGGTAGGCGAAGTTCAACCTTCATGACAAATAGTCATATCCTCAAAATATGTTTCTGTGGAATCTTTGAAATCTAAAAGTTGTTGTGCTTGATAGTTTTATGTCAACTTGGCATATGCTAAAGTCATCTGACAGAAGGGAAACATTGAGAAAGTGCTTCCATGTGCTCCAACCACAAACTGTAGGGTATTTTCTTTAGTTATCAATCGGAGAGGGCTCAGCTAATTATGAGTGACCCATCCCTGGGTTGGTGGTTCTGTGTTCTATTAGAAAGCAGGATGAGCAAGTCATTGAGAACAAGCCAGTAAGCAGTACCCCTCCATGGCTGCTACAAAATTACCTTCTTCCTAGTTCTTGGACTTTTGGAGTTCCTGTCCTGATTCCCTTTGTTGATAAATTGTGATGTGAAGTATAAGCCAAATAAATTCTTTCCTCTTCATGTCACATTTTTAATGGTGTATCATCACAACAATAGAAATTCTAACTAGGATACTTGTATATTTACAGAGATACAGAGATAAGCTCAACAATATATGTATAATCTCAAATAGACTGTTTTTAATTACTTTTCTACTGCTGTGAAGAGACATCATGAGCAAGTCAAGTTAAAAGTGAAAGCATTTAATTGAGAGCTTAGCATCACACTGAGGAATGTGGCCAGCAGAAATGGCCCTGAAGAAGTAGCTGAAAGCTTACAACATGATCAGCAAGCAGGAGGCAGAGAAACCTACAGATACAGAGAGAGACAGCCACTGGGCCTAGCTTAGACATTTGGGAACTCTAAGCCCACCTCCAGTGATATACTTCCTCTAACAAAGCCACATTTCCTAATGTAGCTTTCCAAAAAACCTTCACTAAGTATGAACCAAAGATTCAAATATATGCCTTTGAAGGCCATTCTAATTTAAACCACCACAGTGATGAATATGCATTTTTAGTTTGCTGTCAATCACTGTTTTAAAATACCATCATAACCATATCAACTTGAAGAGGAAAGTGCTTATTTCAGTTTACAGTTTATAATCCATCATAAAGCAATATTAGTGCAGAAACTCAAGTGGGATAGGTACCTGGAAGCAACAACTGAAGCAGAGGTCACGTGAGAAATACTGCTTATTGCTTCCTTTTGATTGCTCAGTTTACTTTCTTAAACAATCCAGAACCACCTTCAGTGTAATGGGGAATCCCACATTAACCACTCTGAACATGCCCCACAGACATGTCTACTGTAAGTCATTTAGTCATTTGATGGATCCATTTTTATTACTTAACAGTCCCCCATCCAGATGAGCCTAACTGTGGCAAGCTGGAAAAAAAAAACCCACTAAAGTCTCTAAGTCAGACAGTTACCTTTCACTAGTCATCTAACTTTCACTTTTACCCCTATGTTTTATCTACACTGTGACTAGACAGAATCCCCTGAAACTTTGTTTCTAAAAATTTACTCCTCACTTATCACTATCAATGCCACCAAACAAAGCTTGCAAATCAATGTTGATTACAGGTTTAGGTACTTTGTTTTCATAGGTCTTAACAAGGACAGAATGTTGGGATCTGTATTTTAGCAACATCATAGGTAATTTTTAAACATGACTAAAATATAATTCATTTACACTATAATTCATTACACTATCACCTCTTTGTTCAAAACTCATTCACTATTTTCATTTTGCTTTTGTGGGGAGAAAAGATAATGCAAAATTTGCCATAAGGACTGTGGAGATGATTTAATTAAGTACTTTCAGCACTACCTAGCATGCATATATTCATATAAGTTACACTATCTCTTGATCAGCCCCAGGGTCAAAGAGATCAAAACATTGTCTCTGGTACTCACTGGCCAACTAGTCTAGCTGAATCTATTAGTTACAGGTTCAATGAAACGTCCTGTTTCAAAAAGTTTAATAGAGAAGGAGTTAAAGAAAATATCCTAATCTGATCTTTGTATATACACATACATAGAATAACATGTATGCAGATTAACATGTACATAAAATAGCATGTACATAGAAAAACATTTATGCAGGACAACATGTACACAGAAAAACATGTTTACATGTATACTATCCACCTACCTCTCCACACATAAACAAATATGTCTTAAATTTTTGATATGATTTTAGATGCCATGTGGAGACAATTGTTCCAATAAGTAAAAATTAAAAAATTACATAACTAAAATGCAAATTATGACATCATTCTTAGCTATATGAAGAAAATTAGGTGTGTTGACCATGCATATCTGTTAAGTACAGATAATTTGCAATTTTAAAAAGAACCCCTTACAACTGCATTCCTACAATTTAAATGCCTAAGTATGAAACAATACTTTTAATATATTTGTGTGTGTGTGTGAGATGTGTGATGTGTGTGTGTGTGTGTGTGTGTGTGTGTGTGTGTGTGTGTGTGTGTGTGTGTGTTGGTTCTAATTATGAATCAGTTAGTTTTGTGAAAAGTTAGGTCAATAGTTTCTGGAGAGGACCAGTATAGATTTTGTGAATTACACTTAAGAATTGTTGAATTTTGGGAAACTGATAAATTTGACTATGCTGTTTTCATAATTTCCCGAGTTAGTTCATTTTACAATTCATTATCCAGTAGTCTATCACCTGTACATAAAATCACGAATGACATGCATTAGGGAATACCTAATTACAAAGCACAAATAAGTTTTTAAGTCAACAAAAGAATGCCTTGTGTTAAAGGTAGTAGAAAGTAGTTTTTTCTCTTTTCTGCTTTCTCTTATCCTCTTGATTTTGATACCTTTAAGAAATTCATAAAAACTGAAATATTTCTGAGAAAGTCAAGGTTTTGAGGATAGTAAGAAATTATCATTTCTTATAAAATGTCAAGTTTTATAAGGACCCATCTTTTTGGTTTACACCATTTATCGTAATCAATTTAATATCACTTCCAGCAGTGTAGCATAGTGCTGCATAAACAATATGATAATTGGAATTCCTCTGCTCCTTGAATTAGTAAGCAAGTTACAGTGCATATCAATCATGCATAATGAGTCTGAAGCATGGCTTGATTACATTTCATTTGCATAAGAATTTTCTCTAATTTTTAAAAACAGATCATTTTTAATTTAGAATAGATTTAAATGCCACACAACTGCTTCTCTCCTCCTGAAATGTTAAGCAATCTTGTTACATAATACAAAATGCTAATCAATTTTTTAATGCAGAACCTAGCTTGTTAATGAGTTTTCACCTTTCTACATGCTGTCAAATCTCATTACACAGTCACCTTTCTAGGTATACAATTGGAGTCTACATTTATATGGTTCAATTCTAATTGACACATCATTTCATTGCACTTGCAAAGAAAACATTTTTTGAAATAATTCTTAGATTGTCTAATTTAAAAAATAATTTGCTTTCTTTGAATTCTGTAGTGAATGAAATCCCAACCATTTATTTAGAAAAATAGGTTCAAATATTTTTTCTAATGAGGCAAATGCCTGAATTTTTTAATGAAGTAATAACAGGTTAAAGAAAAAAAACAGATCTAGTAATTAAATTTCCTTGAATAAAATGTAATAATGCTGGGGGTCTTGGGTTCAATAAGAAAGCAAGACAGTAAACAGCACTCCTCCATATTCTTTGCATCAGTTCCGACCTCCAGTTTCTTGCTTAAATTCCTTTTCTGACCTCTTTCAGTAATGTACTTCAATGTGGATGTGTAAGCCAAATAATACCACTCACACAAAAACTTTGTATTACACAGACTCAACTAGATTCATAAGCAATTTACTTTTGCTTTTTCTTGAAATAAAAATTGATAACAAAAATTATGTTTAAAGAATTATTGATCAGATTTTATACAATATAACATGCTTTTTCAGTTCTATTTATATTTAATATGCATTGTATTTTTATATGGGTATTTTAATATTTTTCAAATGAAACCCTCGTATTAAATAGTATGCTTCAGACAGAAGAAAATAATAAAGTAAACCCAATAAATTAAGAAACATTATGTCTTGCAGATACCTAGTATCGCATGAGTACATTGTTTCAAAAAAAAAAAAAAAAGTCTATTGCAGCAACTGAAACAGTCCTAGGTTTTAGAGTCAAACCCCTTAGGAATATTTAAAGTGTGCTAAATTATTAAAGATTGTTCCCATTCATTGGAAAGGTATATTTTTCTCATAAAATATATCCTGATTTCAGTTTCCTTTCCCTCTATACCTCCCATCTCCTCTCCCATCCAGATCCACTCCCTTCCTGTCTTTCATTAGAAAAAACAGACTTCTAAGAGATAGCAACAAAAGAGAACAGAATAAAATATAAAAGCCATGGCATTGTAATTGGACAAGGCAAGCAATACACTATTATTATATATGTATACTGTATCCACAGTACTCAAAAATCCAAAATTTGATGTGAAACATATGTAAATATTGTAAAAAATATTTCCAAGTATATATTTTAGAAACGAAGATGATGATTTGTATAGAATATGTTTTACAGCCTATGATGAAATATGAGCAATTAAAAAATATTTAGTAGAACAAAACAAATTTGGTTATGTGAAAGAAAATACTGGCAAATAAATAAATTCAATTTTCTAAATAAATCCCTAAATCTATCTCTCTAGATAGTGCCTAGTGCTAGTTCACTACCTATACAAAAGAGTTTCTGATACAACTCATTGTTAATCATTCACAGTTATTTCCTTTGGAAGGATACACACAACTTTCCATTGATACGGTATTTTTCCTTCACAGGACCTCAGAAATCTCTGTGGGGTAATTTTCTAAATCATACAGGATTATCTAGTTGTAAAATTCTCATTACGAAGCTATTGTGAATATATATTTCCTTAATTATATCTGTTTTCACTTGTTTATGTGCATGCCTAATTCTTAAAACTGTTCATTCTTTTTCAGCACCAGACAAATATCTTGTAAAGAGGTTCTAAAAAATTATTTGAAAAGTTACATACACAAAAATTTAATAGGCTACTTCATATTTCAAAAATCATAAGATTATTGACATTTCCTTTAAAAGAATAATTATAACTTGTTCCAAATATAAAATCATTTTTTAACTTAGCATAGATGTAAGTGATTATTTTAACCTAAATAGCAGTATTACTCCTTAATAAATAAAATTTTATATAAATTCATGGTTATTCTTGAGATGACAAAGATATAGATGATTATTAATTTTCTATACATTTCAAACTTCCAAGCATAATATGATTGACACATCAAAACAAACAAAAATTCATTCTTTTGAATAATGGCTAGAAAAACCCAAGTCAAATAATAAAATACTGCACCAGACATGCCAACAAACAAGTTTGAGTTTCTAGAGTTCTTTTGTGCTGAAGACAAGAACCAGCATCCTTGGTAAGTGAACCAAGGTGTTTAAAAGTCTATCACAATGAAATGATGTTTCCCATTTCAGAGCAAGTTATGAGGTGTTCATGAATAGTAATTTATTGTACATGTATATTAAATAAATAATGTAAACAATGTCCAATCGCTGGATACAAATAAAGCCCCCAAATCCTGAGAATCAGCATTAGCCAAACAACAACAAAGTGATCCCAGAATGCAATAAATGGGGAAATTTGCAATATATTCACCTTTTCCCATGAAGCCTGAATCCTGAGATGTTCTTTGTGACAAAAGTCACCTGGCTCTGGAATTACATAATCCTCTTAGTCCTGGGTATTTTGGCTCCATGCACTGGTAGGCCAGTATTCCAGGCACTTGTAATTTTTCTGTCCCTCTTTCCACAATGATCTTTGAGAAATGTGATATAAATTTCTCATTTACAGGTGAGGGTTCCAGACTATCTTATTTTCTATGTGTTGATCAGTTGTGAACCTCTGCAGTGATTGCTGTTTGAAAAGAAACCTCTCTGAGGAGAATTAAAAGATGCACTGATCTTTATATATAAAGACAATAATTTATGGAGCTTTGATTACAATATACATTTTATAGAATAACAGTATTAGGTTCTATTGCTGTTAAATAAGGATCAGGATAAACAAATAGGCCGAATAGATGTTTAGTCATGAAGAAATAACTTACAACCTAGACAGATGAACACCAATAATTTCCACAGGATGCTCTCCTGTCCGAGTCCCGCCAGCAAGAGAGTTTTTCCCGGCTCTTCCTCTGACCTCCTTCCACAGGTCACTTTCGCCCATGGCTTCACCCCCCAATGGGCATGGTCAGTGCCACAGAAGGACTATCTCACTACAATTCCCCTTTTAGTCAAAAGAAAAGCTTTAGGCTTAATACAAAACTATATACAAAACAGTGAATAACAATTGTGCTTTAAGAAAAGGAAAATCGAGAACAAAATGACCTACATATCTAGTCCTAGGGTGAAGGCATAACGGAGTTTACAATAGAGTTATCCTAAGCTGGAAAACATAAGTCTAGTACCTAATATATCTAACTAGGAAGAGAGAATAATAGTTGTGATACTTCTTCAACCTCATCAAGACCTGAGAAGGAAAATAATGATACTAGAGTAGACAGGAAATGCAGATGGCAACTTCCAAAAGGTGCAGCAAGGACAGAAACAGCACGCTAACTGGACAGTCACCCTAGTTCTCACAGCAACGTTGGTACACCCAGTTTTGGCTAAGGCCAAGAGAACGTGACAGACCACAACAACAGCAGGGAGGTAGAATGGCTGTCTTACCCTGACATGGCAAGGTCCAGTAGTCTTCTATATTTGTCTCCTGCAAGCACATAAGACTGCATGTCCAAATCAGTGCGAGATGCCATTATGTAAATATGTTTCTCATACTGGTTAATGAATAAAGCACTGTTGGCCAATAGAAAAGGAAAATAGGAGGGACTAGGAGACAAGGAGGAAAGAGGAAGTAGTAAGGAGGAGTCAGCATGGAGAGACTGGGGAGACGAGACTCTGGCCCCTTTCCACGGTAAGAAGACCATGTAAGACCACGTGGAAATACATAGAAATGTGTTAATACTTAAGACAGAGCTAGCCGATAAGAAACAAGTAACTGGCCAACAAAATTATATCAAATACATAGTCTCAGTGTGTTAATTGAGGCTGGTGCGGCGGAAGGACAAGACCAGGCGGCGGGCAGAAAAACCTTACTCCATATTAGGTTCTCCCTAGGACATATGGCCGGCACAGCCACAGGTTATTCGCTTTATAATGGGCCAGGTATGAGTTTCATCTTATGAAATGGGCTTTAAATCCAAAAAGTAAGGGCTTTGTTGATTCCCAGATATACTTGCCATTATCATACTAGTTAGCATATTCTGCAAGGCCAGTCACTTATTGTAATTTTCAGGATTCACTGCAAGCTTTTTACCTTGGCATTACACATAGCACCTTCCAGAACTATGAAAACTAGCCAGTAGTAATGCAGTTTCCGGGTTGGTACAAACTTCATTATCCATATTCTATGATTCAGGCATTTCCTTTTTATAATTTCCATTTTCTCTTTCTTGCCCCCTGTTATTGCATAGCCTTATTTTCTTCTTAGCAATATCCCTTAGTTTATTTCATAGCGTACTAATTTTTTTCCTTTCTTACTTGTAACCACACATTTTACCATATTTTTTCTTTCAGAACCACTTTTATTTTTTTTCTCTTCACATACATTTTATCATATTTTAAGACATAAATCTTTATTGATTCTTTGGAAATTTCACAAATTTTGGAGATTGTATTCCAATTCCACACTTCCCAACCCCTCCATATGTGCTGCACCACCACCACTGCAGTATGCCGTCCAAACTAATTTAAAAGAAAACAACCAAAAAAAAAAAAAAAGACACCTTGCTCCTCCATCTTTCCAACACCTCTTCTTTCATCCCGGTAGCATGAGGAGTTGGGGTGTGTTTCTCTGTATACCACTTTTGTCCAATCATCCCTATTGACAACATGTCTAACATGTCCATTGCTGTGAGTCTTGGCCAGCTTCAAAGCCTCTTGTTTCTGATACACAAAACACTGGGCTCTGCTCTCCTCAAAACTCCTCTGGATATTTATTGTTGCCCTGAGTTATGGAGATTATAGGGTTATCATTCTGCAGAACTAGCCTCTTTGCACACTCCAGCAGGTCAAAGGTGGGCAGCTATAAGGATGGGCCAACCTAAGACCCAGGATGTGGTTCTGAGTGGTAGCCGAGCTGGTGGGTTGGTAGGGGCCATTGAGACCACCCCTTAAGGTGAGGAGCAAAGCCAGCTGTCCTTGGCCCATGACATTTGGGCCAGCTCTCCCATACCTGTGGTGTATCATGGGGCATTCTCCTGAATGCTGGGATCAGCTCTCCCTCGGGGAAGGGGTGCCTGCTCTTCAACCACTGTGTCCAGAAATGGCCATGGGAGGGACAGGACTGGTTCAACATGCCCCTGGATTTTAACACTCATGGTTCCTATGATCCTTTGTGGCAACATGAGCCATGGACATCAGCCCAGACCGTGGGTGCTGTTGGAACACAGACCTACACACGGCCCTCATCAGTGGCCCTGGCCCAGACAACACTGTGGCTCCAGTGGCAATACAACCCTCAGACACAAACATGGACCTAGGATGCAACCTAGACACCAGAGAGCAGATTAACATTTTAAAAGTCTGCTAGACATCCCATTGTCTGCTAACAAATTTTATAGGGAATAGGAACAAAGGTAGTGGATCATCCCACAGCTGATTCTTGCCACTCTGGTCCAGGTGGTCTGCCTGTCTCTCAGATTCTTTGAGTGGGCTTTGTTCTTATAATTTGTATCTGTACACTTTGACTTCATTAGCACTTCCTCTGCCATTGGGGTACATCCTACAGCTGCTGAGCCTCATGTTCCTCCAGTAGGATCACATGGCTAGAGGTTAAACCACAACAAATCTAACAGTTGGTGTGAGCTGAGCTATTTATATGGTGTGTATACAGATTCCCTTCTACAATATGAAATGAAAACTTGTCCTTATCATGAAAAAGTGTCTCTATTTGTCCCTTATCATTACCAAAAATGCTTGGTACTAGACATACGTCAGGTTATTTACCACATTTTAATTTATACTAATCTGACTTTTATTTCTGTTTTCAGTATGGTGTCTACATGTTTTCTTTCTTTTATTAATTTTCATTGTCATCCTCTGAATTATATTTAATTATCATGCTCTCCTTATTTTTCTGAGCACACTATTTCTATAGCTATTTCTCCTATGTTACTTGGCAGTATATTTGTCTTCTTGTCTCATGTGTGATTGTAGAGACAGAGTTTCTTTTTCTGCCTGGTCCCGCAGCTGTTTAGCCCCAGATAAATGCACTGACACTTAATACTAATTAGAAACTGTTTGGCTGATGGCCCAGGCTTATTATTGGCTAGTTCTTTATTAATTATTAACCCATTTCTATTAATAAAGGAATTCCACATGATTTTATCTTATTGGAGTCTCTCTGGACCTGTTAGTACTTCTGCAGGTATATGATGCCTTCTCACAGTCTATTTCTGTGTCTCCTTCCCAGAATTCTCCTTGTCTGGTAGTGCTGGCTATACTTTCAGCATGGCTACTGGCAATAAGTATTTTATTCATCAACCAATAAGAAAAACATATATACCGAATGACATTCCCATCATCTCCTCTTCTCTGTCTAAATAAAAAGAACATTTTTAACTTTAATATAGTAAAATTACATATAATAAACAGTTATCAAGCAAGAACTATAGTTAACAATATTTAGTTCATTAATATTTGGAAAATGTAGAGAAAATATTCTATCATCCATCCTATCTTTATAAATCTATATAACATATCTTTTATCATAATTAAGGATATCCATATCCATAACTATCTTCAACCCAATCAAAGAAATCATAAGGATAATATATAAACTCTAGACTTGACAGAGACATCTCACTGCCTGGACAGTCACCCAAAGTTCCTCTGTAAAGTTGGGGCATCCCTTCTCAGCCAATAGGCCAAGAGTGTCTGGTAGAATTCTCAGAGAAGCAGGAAATTTGAAATTGTCCTATCTGTATTGTCAGTTTGTCAGTTATTTCTCTCTGTGACATGCAAAATGTCTGACAGACTCTTCCATGAAGCAGGAACCCTGAAGTACTGTCCAATCTTATTTCAACAAGTTCAGCAGTCATTTTCCTGTGTGTCCTTCATGTCCAGTTTATACAGCATACAAACAGTCCTGCCCAAATGGCTAGTACTGCTGTGTCAAAGGCAAACTGTACAATGAGTTTCTTTGATGTCTATCTTCTTCTCTGACATAATTGGTAACACCAGGCACAGTAGTGTCTCATTGTCATAAAAAGCACTAATAAACCATTTTAAATGCCATATTCTGTAGATCTTTGAAAGGTTTGAAGATTACCTGTCCATCTCAAATATATCTCTGCATATCTAGAAAACTAACATGACTGTAAGTTTTGACTATTGTAGGTGACTATATATAAAATCTGTATTTAATTACATATTACATTTTTAAATAATCCGTATAAAACCTATATCTAAACAAGATTAGAAATATATCTATAACAAAATTGAACTTAATTTGTATCAATAAAAAAAATCCATACCAATGCAAAGTAGAAATTTCTATATCATATTCCTTTTTTCCTGTAGAGTTTGACTGTGAACATTAACCATTTATAACCAATACTGTTTAAATGAAAACAAACATTTATAAACAATATTTGGGGATTTGTGAGTCATTCTCTCCAAACTGCTTCCTGCTGTTTGGAGGTTTTCTCAGTCCCACAGCATCCCGAGAAAACCCAGAAACCTGGCCAAATTCTGGCAATAATAGTCTGAGTCTTCTTTATTTCAGCTTTACTGTATGTTGGATCACCTGGACCACTTCATCAGGGGGTCTTGCTTTATCAAACCATATTAGTGTAGAATGAATCCACAACTTTTCATCTTCTGTGAAAACAAGACCAGAACCCCTTTTCCAAAGTAACATGTCCTTAAAGTTTGAAGTCAAGGCATTTCCAAAATGTATATGTTGGATTAATACAGCAGCAGTTATAATAAAATGTCTTTTAGTAGCTGTTGCTCCTTTCTCACCAGTCAAATAATTCAAATACAACACAATTAACATACAGTATCCAGACTTTCTGTGTACTTTCCATCTTTTCATGGCTTTTTAATACTCTATTTCTTCACTTTTTTTTGAGTCAGGGTTTCTCTGTGTGAATTTTCCACCTTTGAACTCACTATGTACACCAACTGTCCTTGAAACCATAGAGATCTATCTGCTTGCCTCTGCATCCCAAGTGCTGTGATTAAAGGCATGTGCCACCACACCCAGCTACTCTATTTCTTTTTTTAAGGACTTTATCTATCCTATTTCTTTTCTTTCCCAAGACTACATGTATTTTTAAAGTGTTTAGAGTTTTCCTCCAATGAATCTGTCTTTACTCTATATATCTTTTTTTTTTTTTTTAACCACATAAGTATCTAATCTGCATGGCTAAGATTAAAGTAGGGGCTGGATCTGCTCCATTCCTTGGCTTTCTGGGAATCTAGGCTCCATGGTGGAGTCTCTAGGTTAGCATAGATACATGGGGGAGGTTCTAGGGCCTGCTCCAAATGACTTGACAGACATTGATGATACCCCCATGGAAGACCTCACCTTCCCTGACGAGTGGATGGGGGATGGACTGGGGATGGTTGGTGGGGGGGAGGAAGGGCATGGGAGGAGGAAGGAGAGGGAACTAGGATTGATATGGAAAATAAGATTTTTTTTAACTTCAATAAATTTTATTTTAAAAAAAAAGGAAAATTACTGTGTTGTCTGGGAACATGGTAGTTACTAATTCACAAAGATTAGTAGTGAAACCCAAACTATGTAAGCCCTGGTAAAATAAGGATTAGGACAATTCCACTCAGCAATAATGGCTGTGTTTTACATTGTGGTGAGGTAAACTGAGATCCTCTCGCAGCTCACTTATCTTTTCTTCATAGAAATTTCTGAAATAAACAAATGGCAGGCCTATATCAGTTGGAGACCATCAACCAGTGCCATTTCACACAAGGTTTTTTTTAAAGTACCAACTAGTCTCATAAAGGCTGTAAGAATTCCTTAGAGAGCTCTACCCCACTAAATCTTTATATCTGAAGCTGAAACATATAAATATATGAAAGAATAAGTAGAAAAAACATGATTTTTTATAAAATTCAAAAGCATTTTTGTGCATAAAGTTATTGAAGAAAACTTGTAATGGTTTAAGAAAGAAAAGCTATCATGACTTTTGGCTACCAGATAAAGATACCAGTATATTTTCTCCATATAATCCTTTTATGTTTATATTTTTAAATAAAATATATTTATATCATTTCCCCCTTCCTTTTCTATACTTCAAGTCTTCCCATGTGACAACCTTCCCCCAATTTAAGAAGCTATTCTCTAAGGACAGATGCTTGAAGACTGAACATCACCTTTTTTATTGTTTTGTTTTCAATTTGTAACACTCAGTATATCAGCCACATTACAAGGCAGACCTGATGATCAGGTCAATAGTTCATAAAAATCAGAAAAAAAAATTGTTGTAATTAAAAATCTAGAGTCAAAGCATTAGCCATTTACTGAGCATAGTCTACAATTTAGAGCTCACTTTAACTGGGGATGAGCCAGGGTTCAAGAAACTGTTGTGAGGGGAAAAAGACTACAATTTAGGTCAAATCAGGTCAGGACATAAGTGACAGGCATTAGGAGCTTAAATTACCTCGAATTTGAGGTTGAAATAGAGGCCTTGCCGCACCTGAAAGCATCCAGTCATAAAACTGTTTTGAGCTGTGAGCTTGTGCTAAAAAATGTACATTTTGAATTTGCTTCTGTTTCATTCAATAAATGTTTTTGAACTTGCTCTATGAAAGAATAGTGTCTTATTTTTCATTTCTAACTCATATGTGAAAACTGAAATAAAATGACAAATTCACAAATGGAAACAATATACAGTGGTTAGGAAAGTCTAGTGCCTATATTGCAGTGGAAAAAAAGAAATCTAGGCGATGAAATTATGCCTAATGAAAAATGCTATTATTTATGATTAAGTGAAGTACTTGGGCAAGGCTCTGTGGTTATATTTGATGTAAGATTCCAGACAGTGCTTTATTGTAATTCTATTGAAAAGTTTAAAACAACTTTTCACCTTGGGATACACACATACAACAGAAAATCCTTTCCTCCAATACAGATTGGTTTAGAGGGTCTATAGATTTAGGAGAATAGCAGTAAGTTGTTAAATTGTGTTGAAGCTATATTATGATTTAGTTACAATTAGTTCTAATGTCACATGAAAAGAGGATAATTTTATATTGACTACTACTACTTAAAGTTCTTAATTAAAACTAATCAACATAACCCAAGGTGAACTAATTTGAGAATTTTGTGTTCACATTAATATTTATCAGAGAACACTGCAGAATCTATGCTGTAACATCTGTAAATATCAAGTAAACATAATACAGTCTTACAAAAGATAAAGTTATGAATTAGGTACAAAAATAATCAAGACACTTACTGAGATTAAATACATTTTTACCGTTGATAAATATTAAAAAACAACGTGAGAAATTGTATCATTCTTATAACTTGAAACATGGGGAAAGGTATGAGACATGTAATGTGCCATTGAAATCTTCCACAATTTTTTCTTGCCTTTTATTTGATCTATACATTCATATTCTTAGTACCCATGTCTTTGAAGAAGCACCAATGACATTGTACTGTATTATGTACACTGTGCTATAGATGACAAGATAGAGTGCACACAGCTAAGTTGGAGATGTATGAATTTGTTACAAGTAACTTCATCTTCTCCATAAGGTATAGAAAATTGCCTAGAAATAAAATAAAACTTTCTAAGAACAAATAAATAATAAGAGAGACACATATTGCAAAGTAAATGTTGACTTTAAACATAAAAGTATGTTATTCCTAGTCTGTACCACACAATTTAGATTTAAGTTTATGGTTTTAACAATTATATTTAAAATGGGATATGATGGTTTTCAAATTGGAAAAGAAGATTACATATTGTACTTTCAATTTAATTCCCTCTCCTACAGTCACTACTTAATCCTGAATGCAGTATTAGTTGGGAGGTCTGGTCAGTCTATGGGACCTCTGGTAGTGGATCAGTGCTTATCCCTAGCATATGACTTTGGGAGCCCGTTCCAAATAGAGGGATACTGACTCAGCCTATACACATGGGAGAGGGCCTGGGTCCTGCTCCAAACAATTTGACAGACTTTGAAGACTCCCCATAGAAGGGCTCACCCTCCCTGGGGAGCAGAATGATGATTGGAGGAGGGTTGGTGAAGGGAACAGGGGAGGACAAGAGGGTGCGTGCAGGAACTGGGCTTGATATGTAAAACAAATTTACATAAATTTAATAATTTATGTAATTAATTTAAATAAAAATTATATAAAAAATTAAAGATAAAATCAACCATATGCTTTTAGTTTGCTGCATGTTCATATTTAAGTATCTTACTCTGTAAAAGGAGTATTTCATAGGACAGTGAAAAAGTGAACATCAGAAAAGTGCAAAAAACAAAAAAGACTTTGAAAGAAAACACCCTTTAAAGCAAAAAAGAATGAGTATTTCTATTATTTTTGCTAATACATAAACTAATAGCTTTCATTCTGACAATTTAATATATATATATGTGTGTGTATATATATATACATATATATATATATAATGTTATTATGTATCATTATTGTTTACTCTTATTCTGTTGGTTATGTTTGTATCACTAGTTCATGGTATCCTGAGAGAAAAATGGCTTTTCTATTTCCAGCATTCCCTCAGTTTGTGTTTTCTTTATTGTCTCTATTTCAATTTTCAGGTCATGAACTGTTTGAGTTATTTCCTTTATCTAATTGATTGTTTTTTTTATTGGCTTTCCTTGCTTTCTTTAAGAGATTTTTTGATTTCTTGTATTTTTTTTTTTTTTGGTTTGTTTTTTGTTCCATTTCTTTACAGGATTTTTTCCATTTCCTCTTTTACAGTCTCTATCATCTTTACGAAGTTGTTTTCAGGGTTGTTCTGTTTTGCTTCATCTGTGTTTGGATGTTTAAGTCTTGCTGATATGGAGTCCCTAGGCTCTGGAGATGTCACATTGATCTGTCTGTTGTTGGCTGTGTTCTTATACTGTTGTCTACCCATCCCTTCTTCCAGTGTGTAATAATTGGGTCTCTCCCTCTCCTGGTGGGTACCATACCAAGATTCTCTTTCTTTGTGGGCAAGCAGGTCAATATTTGGACGGCTCTGCTCTTCCAGTGGGTGGAGGTGGGACTAGAGCGCTGGCAGACTCTGCATGGGGTGGTCTGCTGGGATGGCTTGCCCCTTGCACAATCTCCAGTCCTCAGGAGGCTCTGTGCAGGGCACTGGAAGGTGGGCTCCTTCCAAGGGCAGAGGCAGGGCCAGGACACTGGCAGATTCGGAATAGGCTGGTCAGCTAGGAAAGACTTCCTGTGCATCTATGTGCCCCAGGCCTCAGGAGGCTCCAAGCAGGGACCCAGAAGGCAGGCTGGAAACAGGTCAAAGAATCTCTCCTACCATGTTTGGAGGTGGAGCCAAGATGCTGTGATACTCTGGGAATGCCTGGGGGCTGGCTCACAGTCTCCAACCCCCAGGAGGGTCTGAGCAGGGCACCCGAAAGATGACCTCTTATTTATATGCATGAATTTCTAATTCTAATGAGATTCAATTTAGCAAACACAGGTTGAAACATATAGAAGGCCATGCATTTGTGAAATAAATGATGATTGATAATATTGTAAACAGTATCCTATAATTCTCATACCCTCAACAAACAGCAGCAACAAATTTGAACTTCCCCAAATATCTCTTGAGAAACAGAATACATAAATGTTACAATATGCTTTCAGAATTCATTAATGAATGTCAATGCAAATAAATGGACTTCTGCCCACAAATCAACATGAATATATCTTAACAAACTGATGGATGATATGAATCACTGAATCATTGAATGAGCATACACTTAGACATGTTCTGGAGATAAGGCTGTAGTACCTGGGCCTGTACAGAGGTCTGTCTTTGTTCTTGGCTCTGGTGTGTGTCTTCATTAGGCTTTCATACTTGTATCTACAGAGGACAAGCACCCACATATCACAGTTCTTCCAAGACATATCCTCCATGCCTTTCCAGGCAAAGACAAAATACATTTCTCCTGCAATGCAGGGCACTGAGCAAGCTTCAGTGTTACAGTCACATTTGCTTTGTTTGACAAAGGCCTTCTGTCACTTCAGTCTTTACAGCAGTGGAGAAAAAAGCCCCATAGTGTGTGTTCCTTAGAGACAGAGATACATAAAAGTTACTGACAGTAGAACAGCATTCATTAAGATAGAAACTTCCATCTCAAAGTGGTATCCTGAGAGAAAAATGGCAGGGAGTCAAAATGAGTGCTTTCTCTAATATATAACTTTCCTTTAGACAATACATAACTTTCCTTTAGACACCAAGTTGTTTCTCTAACAGGGTCATGAGTTTGTGAGAACTCTGGAACCTCTCATAGCTAAGATCACCAGTATCCAAATTCTGAGCTGATGGAATTTTCTGGGACTTTTCTTTTTTTTACCTATCCCCTGAAAAACAGACCCCTTCCAAACTCTACAGCACAGGCTGATGATTTTAGTGACCTCTACCAGGGAAAATCATATAGACCCATGCAGTCATCTCAGGCCTCCTAACCTCACAAGTTTTCAGATTATGGCCCTCCCTTCCCTTCCTTAGTTGATAAGGATGAAACTCAGGGAATTTTCCATTATGGGCAAGTTCTATACCACTGACCTACATCTTTACTTTGCTGAAAAATGAAAGAGAAAATGTTGTTAGGATAATATGTATGGGGGGGTGGTTTGGCAGATTCCGTGCAGGTGAGGGTCACTGATGCAGTGGAAAAACATGTCAGTCAGGCAGAATTAGTGAGAAGTCTTTTAGAAAGTGAAAGGTGGGGGGGAGTAAAGAGAATAGAGGTAAAGAGACATGGAGACAGAGAGAGAACAGAAGGGAAGAGGGAGACAAGACAAGTCATCTCTGCCCCAGGGGAACAGGAGAAAAAAGATAGAGAAAGAGAGCATAAGTGAGCAGGGTCTTTCTTTTAAAGGGGTTCTTTGCACCTATGTGCAGAATACACAATTATGCAACACTTGGCTGACCAGAGTACTTCTTAAGGGCATTCTTCCAGGTGACGCAGACCAGCATAATGCCTGAATCCTTGTAAATATGAATACTGCACTCACTCAAGTGGAAAACAAATTATATAATGTGAGGAGTATCAGGAATATTTAAATTGAATCATTAGCCAAATCCTGAGTTTTGTACTAGAGTAAAAGACTTGAACAACTGACTATACCAAATATTAGTGAGTGTTATGGCTCCTCATATTTGTGGATATGTACTTTAATATAGCCAAATGAGAGAGCAATACACAGTACTGCATTGGAGTAAGTACACACATATCCTATGACACATCAATTTTTATTCACTGAATGTTATTTCTCGAGAACTCACACACAGAGCATTAAGACACTGTAGAAGCAAAACATTTCTGACATGCTCATTTGTGGTACTAAGGTGCACTTTACCAGAAGAATGAAAATACAAAACCTATGTGCTATGACTTTCACTGAAGCAGAAGCATTCTACAGGAACCTGTAATTGTATAGTCAGGTTTCTGAAATACTACTGAGCAAAAATATCAGTAAATATTACTTTAGCATATACACAAATTACTGTAACTTCTAAAATTTAAAAATTACTACTTTCTTGTCAAAACACACAGCCTTGCATGGTTATGAGAATGAAAACTATTAATACACCCCTTATATCTCTATAGATGTTATTCTGTGACTTTTAAATTCAGAATCATTAAGTGTTGCTTTGAATTTAATGATGGCCTGTTAATGAAATCAATTTCTTTATGAGAAATTAAATAATTAATACTATTGATTTAGTCATTAAAAACAAAGGCCTTTATCTGGTTCTAGATATACAAAAGAAAGAAACATAGTTATGTGATTTTGTGCTGGTTTGATTAAAATCAGTAGCAAAGCATCTTCAAAGACTCAAACATAATAAAAATGTACTATGGAATATTAGAATATGACTAATGCATTCTTTTTCATGGCACAACATTTTCTTTTGCAACGCTCTTGATGACCATGTGACAAAGTCAGTTTAGGAGTACAGATGGGTTTCTCATTGAGTTTAGTAATGTTTAAAACATACAGACACATTAAATGAAATGATTGACTATCTTAATTAGCCAATACGGTACTACTAAAATCACATGGAAAAAAACAAAGCTTCAGTGGACTTTAATGCATGTACAAAATGATCTCACTTATACTGTTTGCAAAGTTTGAGCTTAAAATTAGTTCAAATTTGATCGATATCCCTCCTGACACTTAAAACATAAAAATAATAGCATAAATGTTAACTTCAAATTTCTAGGGACATAGTTGAGTCTTAGAGAAACTTATTTTAAATCATCTTTTAAGAATACTCTAAGCACACATCCTTTTACAGATTTGAAATACTAAATTATGAGTGATGATATTCCTCTGGAAAGCACACAAAAGGGGAAAATGAACTCTTTTGTGGGGTAAATTTCTACTCAGTCTATGTTCTATTAATGAAAATTTGCTAATTATGACACTTACAGTTTCTAGAAATATTACTCTAGAAAGCCTTGGAACTGAAATACTGAACATACTCAGTAAGTGACTATTTATTAAGCAAGAAGAGTTAGCACTTACAAGATACTTTTGAGATAGTTAGCAATTAAAAGATGTTAAACGTTTTTAGAACCATTCCATTATGTAAGTCAAAAGTTCTCATTTAAAAATGTTCCTTTACAAATCCAAATGGCTTCTTGAAATATTTATTTAAATATATCAATTTCAAGCAAATTTAATCTTAGCAAGTTTTACCACTTGGATATACACCAATTAAGCCAAATTGTATTTTCACAAAAGTGGCCATGACAAAACTCTTTCTTGTACTTCATTTCCCCTCTTCTGCAATGATATCTGGGATTTTGCAGCACTCCACAGTCATTTGTTCTCATCATCTTGACCAATTTTGTGTCTATATGTTAAGCACCAATTGCAGCACATAGAAGCACCTCTGATGAGGGTGGCAAAGTGAATAAATCTATAAGCTACTGGCAAGTTAGAGCTTCTAGGAGCTGGGGAGTCAGTTTCCTCTACAGGTGTGGTCCCTGGTAAATCAACCATACCCAGTGGAAGGCCACACATCCAAAAATATATGCACAGCCCAAACTGGACTTGACACAGTTTTTATTTTTGGTTGTGAGCCTACCATTTAATGGCAAAGCCATCTCTCCAGTCTGACACAATTTTTTAAAAATGACAAAAGAACCCCCACAAAGTAGGAAAAATAACTGGATTTGGAAGGTGTTTAGGGAGGGGGTTAATATTTCCAAAACATAAATAAAATTTTTGAGGAATGAATTATCTTTATAAGTTTCTATATTATATATTACATGTTATAATATAGAATATACATAAGTTTATTTTAAAATTGAACTCATAGAATTGTTCTATCACTGAAAGGTAAATTGAGAAACTCTGTAAGTGTCACTGTGCAACATAGGGATATTTTATTTTACTCTTTTATTTCCTAGAAAGCAGCCTGTCATAAAATCCACAATATTGAAAGATAAATTTTTGGAACATATTATGTAGACTGCTAAGTTTCTGAGTAAGTTCCTCTTGCTTCTAGAAATATATCATAGATTCATTTGAATTCCATTAACTTTAATTCTCCAGTGTTTTGTCATACCAATGATTTGATTATGTTATGAAATAGAAGGAAGATTGCACACTAGTTTCAGCTAGGGAACTGAAAGACATCTTTTAAGTCTAGCAGGTGTATTTCATACTAAAAATATCCCACAACATTAAAAAAGAAGTGTTTGTAACTTGGGAGGATAACTAAATTATAGCCAGAAAAAATATAAATGAAATGATGAATAAAACTAGTAAATTGAACTCATGGCAGTGGCCTTTACATTTAACAACTTGTGGCTACTCCTGTGTAGGGTAATTAGAATTACCCTTAGTTTTAGGCATCTACCCCTCCATCCCTTTCCCCACCTACCCTCACAGCAATGAGTACTATTTCAGTGCTGTTGTTTGCCTACTGAAATTCAATATTAAGAATTTCTTATTGAAGACAGCATATAGTTTGGGTACAGGGTATGAAAAAGCCAAGTTTCTTCTCTACTAGCTGGCTTTCATAGTGTCTTCATATGCTATGTAGGCAGTTGGGAAGAAAAGGTTATCAATGAACTTACACAGTTATGAATGCTATGAACTAAAGATATGCCCATAGTTGCAATATTGCATAAATGTTATGAGTGTGATCAACACATTCTGATTGGATATAAATCCTGATCTAGAGGAGGAAATGTATGCCCAGCACTATAAACCAGTCCAGAATCCCAAGCTTTGAGTTTTTCTATTATTTAGTAAATGGAGATAGCCTAGAACTGTCCCCTAAATTCATAGGCATACATGCATAGATTAGTATAGCTCTCAATCCTCAATAGAAGAGTTTCTTTGTGAAGTGGATGGAAGTTAACACAGAAACTCACAACTGATCAATTTATGGGAAATAATTGTCAGTGGAATGCTCAAACACAGAAAGGGATACCTATACCATTATGCTCCCATCACGATTTGACAATCATGGAAGATTTGGAAGAAAGATTATAAAAGCCAGGAGCCAGGAAAGAATGGAGACAAATAGTGACTTTGGACACAACACCACCTATGTACTTAGGGATTTATAAAGTTGTGGTTTCATACACAAGACCTGTGTTATATCAAGTCTGTAAAATTTGTAGCATGGAGGGGGGAAGAGAATCTCACCCGTTTCCATCTCTGAGGATCTCATGATATTTTATGGTTTCTGGAGGTAGAGAGTTTTCTTCAATGATGGGGCTCATTATCGAATGACCCAGATTTAGTAGATGACCCGTGAGTATATTTGGGGCACAAATTGGATTTGGTGGTTTATTTTCCAAAGATAAAGAGGACACTAAGTTAGAAGGAGGTAGGAAATGCGAGGTGAATCTTAGAGGAATTATGATAAACTACTTAGTAAGAATTTCTCTGAGGATTAATAAAATATCACCTTAAAATAGTGAACACATCTTTAGTGTAATTTTCCTCTGGTCCTTAATAAATCACCAGACTCACATAAGGCATGTTAATAATATCAAACCAAATTCCTTATCCTTGTTCCCCTGGTCCATAGAGAGTGTCTTACATTTCTCATGATTAACTCCAAACATCTCTGTACACTGATATCACTTGCTGTTAATAGTGCCTGTTTTATTGACTTTCAGAGACTCTTAAAACCAAACCCTCTGTCCTGCTTATAATGGCAAAATTCTAATTATTTTATCTCAGGAATGGGCCAAGTAGTCACCTCACAAATACCCCCATGTTTTGGAAATTTGCCACATAGAAGGAGTGAGTACATGCTAACTTTCCTTTTCTATTATACTATGTAACAATGATTAAAAACATGACCAGGGATACAGCCTTTTTTTATTTATACCTACAGTCATATTCTGTCTAGGATTATGACATCAGTTTTCCATTTGGGAGTTCCTCCATCAAATATGAGAAATTCACTTATATGCCTACTAACACAACTCATTATCTATGCCTAAATAAGCATTTTCTCTAGGTATGAGTGATGTTTCAGGCCAAATAGTCTGAGCATCCAAACTAAAATATATGGCATACTTCAGAGTTTGTAACCTTTTTTTAATCAAGTGTACCTTTATTGAAGCTTACTAAAGCACTAGTAAGTAGGGTATGTTTTCCTGTGAAGGAAAGAGGACATCAAAGAGGAATAGTTATTTTCAGAGTGACTCAAATAACTTGAAAATATTAGTGCCAAAATTCTACAGCACTCATTTTTTAAACTAATTTTATATTTTCAGAGTTTTATTTCACTTGGGAAATTTTCCACTGAATTGACACACAAAAGAAACACTAAAATAACATACTTAGGCTATTTGGATAAACGTCTTTCTTATCCCACTTGCACAACTGATAAGAGCAGAAGTGATATCACAAGATGTGATAGACATTGCCTTTGGCAATAACCAAGGAAAATAGCAGGCAAGCTTTACAGATACTGTTTGGATAGCTCCTGAAGGAATAGAAGAGGACAAAATGATATAAAATAGGATTAGGTTGTCTAAAGATGCTTGAGATATTCATTTAAAGAAATACAGACTATTTGAAGAAAAGAAGCAATAACATATATAAAAGTGTCATAATTATTTGTTAGATGAAGTGTTTTACCATCCTTTCCAATTCAGTATTAAGAAGCTTGTGGAGAAAAAGTGAAGACGCAAAATAGAAAATGATACAATTAATGGAACAAGGGTCTGAAGCAGGCAAAAAGAATGAAATGCACTCTGTCTTGTAGTCAGCCTTAGTGAAAATATTTCGTAGTAAACATAAAGAAGTAGGAAAAGACAGAAAAAGAAATTTAATTATATTAGATATTGCAGTTTTGCAAAAGTCTACTAAAGCTCAGTTTTTGTTATAATTACTCAATGAATATTCATAAAGAAAATACAGTGTAGATTTTCAACACCTCTTGAGTAACATTTAAGAAAACTAAACCTAAACCTAAGAACAGATTCAAAATTCGAAAACTATATTTTGATTCATGTCATGTTACCTACAAAATGAGCCAACTTACCTAAAAGAAAAGAATATTTTGACATTAAAATGACATAAATGAACATAAAAGAAGTCATTCATTACTTTAAGATCCTTTACAGGCCCCAAATATATTTAAGAATGAGGAAGACATATGACAGTAATGAAAAAAAATGATAGAATAAGTGACAGAAAAAGACACATTGAAACTGAAAGAAACACCAAAAGAGTAAGTTCAATGTGAAGCAGAAATAAATCCAGCTGCCAGAAATAATTACCAAAATTGATACTTCTCATACATCGCCATAAAAAATTCAGATAGGATATGTTCTCACACATAGCAATGTCATAATGAAAGATTTGACCAACATAATACTATCTTTCCCATTCACTAAAGAAAATAGGAGGACCAAATAAACAATCATAAGTGTCCGTGTGTGTGTATGTCCGTGTGTGTGTGTGTGTGTGTGTGTGTGTGTGTGTGCAGGTGTACAAGTGAGTGTTATTATGCATATGTTCATGATGCCAGTATCTTCTTTTATCACTATTTACATTGTTATTGAAGAAGGAATTTCTTGTATTTAACTGATTAGTTAAAATGGCTAGCTACAAAGACCTTGAGATTCCTCTTTGTCCCAGTTTTCCATGATGCTACAATTAGAGGACCCTGTCATCATTCCCTACCCCAAGTGGGGACTCAGTTACTCATGCTTATTCAACAAGCTTCCTACCCACTTAGCCACCTCCCCAAACACATCCATAGTCTTAAGCAAGATATTTCATAGTTGCTTACTACTAAATCTGCTTCAGGGCCTAATACAGATAATCTGTTTGAAATATGAATTATTTGCTGATAACAATATTACCACCACACATAAGAAAGTATCTTAAGATCAAAATGGCAAAGTAAGATTTATGGTTATTTGCAGTAAGATATTACTTTGCGGTATGACATAAAAACAGATTCAATCCATGGTCCTTTCCAGTGACAGTTCTTGCTATCTCTGTCACCATTACCATTGAGCAGTAATAAGCCCTACACCATAATATCATGATATCCATAATTAAGGAATAGTTCTGCATTTTGACTTCAAAAATTTTTAAAGAATATGTCTTTTATTCTTTGATATTGTAATATACTTTATATAATTTGCCCTTCCCTTTCTTTCCTCCATATCCTTCCATATACCTCTCTTTGATGTTATTTGGTTTTGTCAGTATACTATTTCTAAATTAAGACTAATAATGAATGCAGCAAAGTATGGCTGCTACTGTTTTCATAGGGGCAACAAAAATATGTTCACCCATAAATGCACAAATAAGTACTATGTATAATTACCACTGATCATCAAAATTCAACAAAGTAGGCATTTTTTCCAATATTATAGGTGAGAAATAAAATACAGAGAAAGTAAATGTCTGTCACATAGTAATTTTGTATACATTTCCAAGCTCTGCCAAAACCTAGTTATACTTAGTTCTAAATTTTTTTCATACCATTTTCCACACATTTTACAAATAAAATAGTAAAAGCTCTTAGAACTGATAGAAGAACCAGATTTTTTGTGGTTAGTATTGATAGGTCTACTTTTTTTTTTTTTTTACTAAATATTAGTAGTCTGCATCCTAGATTCACTAAAGTCAAAACAACCACCAAAAGAGAAAGAATGTTCTTTTATTTCCACTTTCCCATAAACACAAACTGTATATATTTTATTATTTTTATCAGTGAAAATGATCATATTCTTTAAATTTGTACCCTTCTCATTATTTATTTGATTATTTCTTATCAATTTTGCTAGTCTTTTAGAATTTTGCTCCTGTAAAATGGCAGTTATTTGCCAATTTTTCAACTGAGATAGTAGCTCCTATTCTTGATTTGAAATAGCTCCTTGAATAATTGGTAGTAATATTTTTCAGAAAATTTACATATAATCTCATTCTGTCACTTACCTTTAAATATTTTCCATAGTATCTTAGTTATAGTATGATAATTAATTTTGAATTAATTATAGTCATTATTTTTTGCTTGATTATCCTGTTAGAGTTTTAGATCTCATTATTATGATGAAAATTTTCTATGTGTATTTCTATTAATTTGATAGTACTTCATTTCAAATTTAGATCATTAATTCATATTCAGTTTCTTTTCTATGTGATGGTAGAAAACTAGCTTGAATTTTCACCATGTAGTAAGCTAATTCACATTAAATAATATACACAACTACTCTTTCACAATGATTAGTGGTCTTTGTTTATTTCATATTTTAATTTTTTTTTTATTTTATTGACAGATAACCTCTCATTCACACACTCAGGAGTCCCATAAAAGTACTAGACTAAAAGCTACAGTATATATGCAAAGAACCTGTTGTGTACCTGTATCAACCTTCTGATTGCTGCTTCAGTCTCTTTGAGTTCATATGACCTTTACTACAGTAGCATTTAGATTGTGTTTGATTTCATTTAAGAGCATTATGAGTGCATTATAATGATTTACAATATCTTAACAATTATAACCATTTATC
This sequence comes from Phodopus roborovskii, assembly GCF_943737965.1. Taxonomy (NCBI): domain Eukaryota; kingdom Metazoa; phylum Chordata; class Mammalia; order Rodentia; family Cricetidae; genus Phodopus; species Phodopus roborovskii. The sequence goes on along the minus strand of NW_026125861.1, from coordinate 683,137 downwards.
ATTGTCTTTAAGATAATTGACAGATTCAAGCTATGAACATAACATACCTAAAAGTGTATTACACTACATTTTGAAAACAATTTTGACGAAGAAGAGAGAGCTGCTTCTTGTAGTACACTTCTATAATACTAGCAGTCAGGTGAGGCAGGAAGGCAGTCAGAAATTAGAGGAAAACAGCAAACTTGATCTATACCTGGACTTTCAGGCTAGCTGTTGCTACACAGCAAGCCTCTATGTACAAAACAATGTGAAATCAAATCAATTTAAATAAAGTAAACAAACATAGTTTCTGTAAGAGGGAAAAGGGTGATTTGGGCATCATTGTTCAAATACATGCTTCTCATTATCGTGTAGTTTCGTGAAGGTGAATTTTGCAATTGTAAATGAAGACATTTTGTTTGTTCCTTATCTTGTAAGATTCCTGAATTTTATAAATTGTCTTTTGCTACTCTAGCAACTAATTACTGAAGAATGGTGCAGTATATTAATAGTGTAACAATGTAGATCTTACTACAAAGCTAATCCCCTAAAAAAAAAAAAAAAAAAACAAATAGAAAGAATTTTACGTACATAATGACCACCTAGAAGAAAGAAATCTGCTGCAGGTGTGTAAGGAGTACGGTTTTTCTGCCTGCAGCCTGGTCTTGTCCCGCCGCCACGCCATCCCCAAATAACACACAGAGACTCTGTATTTGATATTATACTGTTGGCCAGTTACTACTTTCTTATCTGCTAGCTCTGTCTTAAGTATTAACCCATTTGTGTTAATCTATGTATTTCCGTGTGGTCTTCTTACCCGGAGCTGGCTGCCATATACTGCTCTCCCCAGACTCTCCATTTTGGCTCCTCCTTACTACTTCCTCCTTCCTCCTTGTCTCCTAGTCCCTCCTATCTTTCTTTCCTATTAGCCAACAGTGCTTTATTCATTAACCAGTATGAGAAACATATACAGAATGACATCTCCCATCACCTCCTCTTTTCTGTCTAAGTAAAAAGAAGGGTTTTAACCTTAACATAGCAAAATATATAACACAACAGTTATCCAATAAGAATCACAGTTAACAATATTTAGTCCATTAACATTTAGTAAGATTTAAGAAAATATTCCATTATCTATCTTATCTTTGTGAGTCTAAAGTCCTATATGTGATTTATCTTTAAGCCTAACTAAGGAAAACTATAACCATAATTATTTGTCTTCAACTCCTTTAAAGACCACAGAAGGATAATATATAAACTCTAGAAATGAAGACATCTTACTGTCTGGCCACCTGAAGTTCTTTTGTAATCTTCCATCTTCAGCCCATAGGCCATAGTGTGTCTAGCAGACTCTTCAGCAAAGCAGGAAACTTTAAACTGTCCTCTTGTATTGGCAGTTTGTCAGTCACTTTTCTTTGTGTCCTGCAGATTGTCTGGCAGACTCTTCCATGAAGCAGGAACTCTGTAGCAATCTCCATCTTGAATCAGCAGTCGCTTTTCTGTGGGTCCTGCATGTCCAGTTTATACAGCATAAAGCATTTTCTGCCACACAGTGACTAGCTACATATGTCACAGCCAGTTCTGTTGAGAAATTTGGTTGCTAAAAATGTTCTTCCTACAGGATCTATTGGAGCAATCATTGTCCCATTTCAACAGGAAGTAACCTTAGGATAACGACGCCCCTTTCCCTACACTTTTAACTTTGGGATAATAGTCATCTTCTTTGGGTTGGTTTTAGTTATTTAGGGTTGGGTATGGAAGGTGATGCTTACACTCGGTTTCACTTTTAGACAGTAATAGGGAATGGTTGGGAAAGGTATGGTTTAGATGGGATATAGGTAGATTAGCCTATTTTCCTGTGAATTTGAGTAAGAATGAGATAGTATTTTACAGCTTACATTGTTATATATTCTTATATGTGGTAAGCTATGTAAAATTAAGTTTATATTTTGTTATATTGTGTGAAATCTTTCCACTTACGATGTTTTATGCACATTATTTTTTTTTACCATATTCTATGTATGTATACTTTTCTTGTATTCAAGACATTTTGTATATTTATACAATTTGGGACATTTATCATGCTGCCCTTTATAGTTCTACCTCTTGTCTTGACATTTCTACTCTACCTCTATTTTAGGGATTTATATGTATGTATATGTATATAGCTATATTGTTTCAGTATCCTGCTTTACTCAGGGAAGTTTTAATCAGTTTTTAAGCTAAGTTCCTGAGTATTACAGATTATCTTCACTCATGTTTCCTGTACCTATGAGATTAGTCAGATATGGATGCTTAATCTTCATTCACTTCATAGACATGCAGAACATGGCATTTAAATGTTTTAATATTAGTACTCCGTTGACATGAAACACTGTTGCTCCTGACAGCTCCGTGTACTTTCCCGAAAATATGTTGGACCTGTTGTTGCTCCTGCTGGAGTTCATTCTCGCCTCAGCTAATGGCCTATTGGGCAAAGAATTGCCCCCACCTTGACCACTAATTTGGACATGCTGTCCTATGTGCTTACAGGAGACAAATATAAAAGACTGCTGGACCTTGCCAAATCAGGGTAAGATAGCCATTCTGCCTCCCTGCTGTTGTTGTGGTCTGTCACGTTCTCTTGGCCTTAGCCAAAACTGGGTGTACCAACGTTGCTGTGAGACCTAGGGTGACTGTCCAGGTGGCTTGCTAATTCTGTCCTTGCTGCGCCTTTTGGAAGTTGTCCATCCGCACTTCCTGTCTACTCTAGTATCATTATTTTCCTTCTCAGGTCTTGATGAGGTTGAAGATTAAACTATCACAACTATTATTTTCTCTTCCTAGTTAGATATATTAGGTACTAGACTTATGTTTTCCAGCTTAGGATAACTCTATTGTAAACTCCGTTATGCCTTCACCCTAGGACTAGATATGTAGGTCATTTTGTTCTCGATTTTCCTTTTCTTAGAGCCCACTTGTTATTCACTGTTTTGTATATAGTTTTGTATTAAACCCAAATCTTTTCTTTAGACTAAAAGGGGAATTGTAGTGAGAAAGTCCTTCTGTGGCATTGACCATGCCCATTGGGGAGTGAAGCCATGGGCAGAAGTGACCTGTGGAAGGTGGTCGGAGGAAGAGCCAGGAAAAACTCTCTTGCTGGCAGGACTCGGACAGGAGAGCATCGGGTGGAATTTCCTGGTGTTCATCTGTCTAGGTTGTAAGTTATTTCTCCCTGTATCTATTCGGCCTATTTGTTTATCCTGATCCTTATTTAACCACGATACAGGTGTAATTTGTATGCTAAAAATGTTCACTCAAAACATATACAAAATGGTTTTAGTGGCTTAATTCGCCTTTCTATATGATGTGATGGCTGTATTTATTTCACGTAATTTTAGGGAATGTTTGCATATGCAATTGATAGCTTCTTTCCCATTTACATCAATTTTAATTGTTGATATAGGTTTTTGAAGGATGCCTTTTAAACAGACATTTATTTCCATGACCCATTTAGAAATATTTCAGATTCTTTTTTTCATAAAGATTCTAGCTTTGAGTGTGTGTGTGTGTGTGTGTGTGTGTGTGTTGTGTGTTGCTATAGGCTATGAAACTAGAAAAGAGACATGAGAGGAAAAACAGATCACAAGGAAAGATAAGAAGTCAACAGAGTTTATTTAATATGAAAAACAGAAAGGGAAAAGAGGTTGCCTGGAATGGAAAGGCACATAGGAGAGGCAGAATGGAAAAGAGAGCGGAGAATCAACAACAACAACAAATTGTGTTTTGAAATATCATAGTGAAATTTACTACTTTGTATATAATTTTTTTAAAGCAAATAAATACCAAAGGATGATAATAACTTGCCATAATCTTTATGGATAAAACAAAATATCCCAGGCTTGAGAGATGACTCCGTGCCAACGAACATGTTCTGCTTTTGAAGTAGACCAAAGTTTGATCCTCATCACCCACTTGAAGTGGCTTATACCCACCTCTATCCTCAACTCCAGGTAAAGCCAATGTCTCTGGTCATCATGGGCACTATTACTCACATGCACATATGCAGACTGAGACATACACACATGCATAATTAAAAGTAAAGAAAAATAAGCAGGGCATTGTTGGCACACACCTTTAATCCCAGCACTCAGGAGGCAAGGGCAGGAAAATCTCTGTGAGTTCGAGGCCAGCCTGTTCTACAGAGCTAGTTCCAGGGCAGGCTCCAAAGCAATACAGAGAAACCCTGTGTCCAAAAACAAATAAAATAAAAATAAAATAAACAAAATAAACCTTAGAAATGCCAAACCTCCACAAATATTCTTTCCTGTTATCACTATAGGAATCTGAATCAAGAAATAAATAGTAATACTGGAAAAGTTTTGTGTTTTCAAAAAGTAATTTATTTTACTTTTTATTTGTACATGTGTGTGTCTGTTTGTCTGCCATATATATTTAGGGAACTTCAGGTGGGCTGATAATTCCCTGGAGCTGATCCTCTATAAAAGCAGTGAGAGCTCTTAACTGCTATATCATCTCTCCTGCTCTAAGTTTCTTATTTAGTAAATAATCCTTTCAGCAAAACTAATATCTTTCTGGTAGACTACTTAAAATAGTATTGCAATTTCTCTACTTAGTCACCTATAACCTAAAGAAATAGAAAATATCTCATTAATGCAACAATCTCTTTGTGCTCACTGCTTAAAGATAACATGGACCTCAAAAACAAAGCCATTTGCCAACATGAACTACTACTTAACTCAGAAAGCAGCTTGGCTCCACAAGGCTCATCACAATGCTTAGTTTATTTGGAGATACTTTTCACTGAATACAAGCATGAATTGAATAAACTAATATTGGTGAACCATGCAGACATACAGTATTTCCTGTTGAATGATTTAGCTTTGCTGAAAGAACCATACCTGAGGGAAATAAAATGGAGCTAAACATACTGAGAAAAACCAAAGCGAGCTTTTGTGAGTTAAATTTTCACTGAAAGTTCAAAATTTAGGGAGTGTGTTAGTTACTTTCTTCCTCATTATGACATAATGCCTAGCATAAGCAAGGTAACAAATAAAGGGTTTCTTTTCACCCAGAGTTCTAGAGAATACTCTCTCATAACATCTGGAGCTCGAGGCTTTTGGTCACATTTTAGACAGAGTCTGAGAGCAGGGAATGTTGTTTGCTGATACTCAACTACCTTTTCCTTTTATTTATGCAGTCTAGGATACTGTGCCAGGGAATAGTGCTCCTTAACACATAGAGCAATGTTTCTGCATCTCAGCCTAATCATTAACAATGCAGCACAGCCATGCCTAATGGATAACCTACATAATGACTACATAATCAAAATTTTAAATAAGGCAATTTAACTTTGACCTCAAATCAGTGCCACTCACCTAACTCTAGGTGCAACATTTGCTGTATCTGATAATACACTTATTGCTATCAGGCTTGAGAAATGACTAATGTTACTGATGTTTGATATACTTGCTCAAGACGTTCCTTCTCATTTAACACAAGCCTGTATAGACATAACTAAAATCATTTTTGTTGAATCTACAAAGATCTTAAGAAGTAATTCAAATATATACTCATCTGAATACGTAGTCAAAAGTTTTTTAGAGACTTTGTGATGTAATTTACTCCCAAAGAACTACTGACCTTTCCTAGGGAACAGTTTAAAGAAAAATATGAAATGTATATACTTTCATATTTTGGAGTATAATCATGAGGCTGAGGAGAGATGTTGATGGACAAATTCAGTGATGATACCTCTGAATATGAAATCTTCATGATTAATTAGTAGAAGAATGTGGAATTTCTGTCAAATGGATACAGAGTAGTGCTTTCTCTAACAACCATTCTGATATATGTATATATTTATAAATAGTTAATGCTGTCATATTCTATACAATATTTGTTGTGAGAATTTTATGTAGAAAAAAGTAAAAGTAATGCTTAACCTGTTCTCCGATGTTTTGTTAACACTAAAATTCTAGGGGTCATAATAGAATAAATAATGTGTGAAAGGTACACACTATATCAGTGATAAATTTCTCTTATACTGGGGAAATTAAATTCAATGAATATGTAAATGAAATTATAATTAACTGAGTCCTAGTATGAATACAACACGTTACAAAACAAAAAAGTGGGAAAGAAATTCAGCCATTGGCAATAAAGGCAAATGAACAAACAAATAAAATAAAATAAAGCAAAAAAAGACAAACTAACCAAACAATAGACCAACAAAAACCTGCAGTTCATTCACTCATGCAGTTGGCTTAGTTAAGGGATCATGACAACACAAGGGAGCAAATGCAAAGAACTCCAAGATAGGTAACAAATAAATAAATAGATAGAAAGAAAGATAAATAAATAAATAAATCAAAGAAAGAGAATGGATTAGAAAAGACTTCCAGAATGAAATTCATAAAAAACATGATTGAGAAGCAATGAAGACAAAGATGAAGATGTGCATATTGAGAATACTATGGAACACTGCGGTCGTAAGAGCACACAAAGTTTAAGAATTGTTCAGCTATGACAAAATAGAAATAAAGGAAGAAACACACTGTATTCAAGGAACAGAAGGCAGAAAGTCTAGATTTGTATATTCAGATGGTAAACAGATTAGGATAAAATTGAATGGCTGTTTCATAACAGACTATGCTTTGGAAAACATACATTAGATCACTTTTTAATATACAATTAAGAGTGAAGTACAAGAACCAGGAGATAAGTAAAGAGATTTTTTTTTAAACGTTCTATTAGGGATGTTCACCATGATTCAGAATGTGGTCTTTTTAGACAGAATCTATTTTCAGACAATATTTAATAGCTGTATTTATTGGCACTAATATCTTACTCAAAAGAAATCCTTAAGCGTTCCCTCAAGTTGTTTTGAGTTGGAGAAATAGTTCTAAGACTTATTTATTTCAATTGTTGGATGATTATAATTTCAGATAGTCAATTAGATTGACTTAATTTTAATATAAAACACAATGTTCTAAATCTAAATGGCTTCTTCCTCTGTGTATAACCTTGGAGCTATCAATCTATCTGATTCAAATGTGAACATTATTTTAGTTTTCTCTCTTGTTGTTCTTTTGCTGTAGCTAATGCCTAAGAAACACAAACACGAGACTCAGTGCCCACGTGGAGTTTATTGAGAGAAGGGAGAGAAAGAGGGGGTAGCTGGTGGCCAACCGAAAGCAGGAGAGAAAGAGAGAGAGCAAGAGGGAGCAAGAGGGAGAAAGAGGGAGCAAGAGAGAAACCAGAGAGAGGGACACATTTGGCGCATTTGCTTTAAAAGGGGGCTTGAGCATGATTAAATGAGTCCTCTGGCAGCCAGGTAAGGCTGATGTAAATGATGACACGGCCATAAGCATCCTGCCCATCATCGGGGCGTGGGTCAGCTGGCTGCTAGTTCCTAATACCTCTGACAAATTCAAATCACATTTTGTGGGTATAAATACAAGTTGCTATAGGTATAGTCTTTAGTGGACTCGAAACTCAGTATCCACCAATCTCCCAAACATAGTTTCTGTAATAGCAAAACCGAGGAAGTTATAATTATCTGTTCACTTCAAGTGCTTTTTTCCAATAACTATTCACTATCTTTACCTGACATCATCTGTACAATGTGAATTTCTCCATTTCTTGGTTGACTATGTTGCTCCCAGATTCAAGCATTCTATCTCAGGATACAATGGTACTTATGATCTTATAGGACTGTCTCAATGAAATCAAGATAAAACATAAGTTTTATTTGTGATTATTTAGTAGGAAAGCGACATAAGAAGGGAATCACTGAATTTTTATCTCTCTACCTGTACTTTTGAGTCATCAAGAACCTCTGAATGGCTGACCCCAGCTAGTGGGAACTCACCCAGTCTGGATTGAGAACTAGGCAACCTACATGGAACCAAATTAGGCCTTCTGCTTGTGGATGACAGTGCAGCTTGGTTTGTTTCCCAGGCTCCTGGCAGCGTCTGTCCCTGTGTCCCTGGTAAATAAACTGGCTTTTTGGAGCCCATTACCTATTATCGGATGCCTTTTGAAGTCTTGATGCTAGGCTTTGTCCTGCCTCAACATGTATTTTTTTTGTCTTTTAAACTGAGTGACCACCTTAGGTCAGGTTGTCTTTATTTATACAAGTTCTAATGCATTCTATCAGGAGAAGTTTCTTTTCTTTTAATTTAAATTAAAAACAATCGTTTACATACCAATTCCTGTTCCCTCTGGCCCCAGTCCTCTCATTTCCCCCACCATCACCCCATCACCCCACTCAGTGGGACCTTTCTTTATCCCTTGTCCATGAAACTGGCTTTTTGAAGCCCATTCCTCCTGGAAGGAAACCCTGCTCAGCCTAGAGACAGCAGGGAGTGCCCCAAATCCTTTGACAGACTTTGTTGATTACCCATGGGAAGCCTCACCTTGCCTCAATATATTATGCTGGGCTTTGTTGACTCCCCATGGGAGGCCTTCTCCTCTCTGAGTTGTGGATGAGGGTAAGGGGTATGTGGGAAGAGAAGAGGAAAAGGGGAGGGATGGGGAATAAAAAATAAAGAACCTCTGTTGATACAAAGGACTGTTTCCCTTTCTACTATAGTGGAAGTCTTCATTTTCTTATCACAGTTTCAGTTAAGAATCAAAACAAGCTTCAAGAAACTAGTCACCAAAACACCAAATAACCTAATTTTAAAAATGGGGTGCAGATGTAAATAGAGAATTCTCAGCAGAGGATTCTCAAAGGATAGAAAAGCACTTCAGGAATTGTTCAACACCCTTAGCCATCAGGGAAATGCAAATCAAATGAACTCTGAGATACCATCTTAAACCTGTCAGAATGGCTAAGATCAAAAATATCAATGACAGTTTGTGCTGCAGAGGATGTGCATCCTTTGGGTATATGCCTAAGCGGAGAAGCTGACCAAAGGTGAAAGACCAAAAAAGTAATGTTAATGATGGACTGACCTGGAAACCAATATCTGTTTCTTGGAATTTGCTAACTTCCTCTCACAAGGCCCTGAGATGACAAGAATTCACACTGCCCCTCCTTTCTGCCCCTCCTTTCTGCCCCTCCTTTCCTGTGAGTCAACAGGTGATAAATAGGGTCCTTAGGAAACAAAGAGATAGCTGTAACTCTGGTATGCCCAGACAAAATTAATTAGCACACCCTGAGGCCCTAAGGTCTGCTGACCCTAATAGTAGACCATCCAGCCTCCAAGGGTCACATCTGAACTCCTGGAATCCAGGTGTAGAAAAGGAGGAGTGATGAGCAAAGGGGTTAAGATCATGCTGGAGAAACACACAGAAAGAGCTGACCTGAGCAAGTAGGAGTTCACAGAGTTCTCCTGTTCATTCAGGGAGAGATTAGAGTAACATTTTATAAATTTCTTTCCTTATTTCTCATTCTCCCCTTCTTGTTCAGAAGTGCTTCATAGGCAGGGACCATGCACTTCAGTATAAATATGCATTAGGTATTTTTGGTGGTTTTGTTTGTTTGTTTGTTGAAGGCTGTTAACACATTATTCAAAACCTAGTGGGCTTTTTCTATTACTGTTCTGAATATCAAAATTTTGAAATAAAAAAATGGACAAAGTCTAACTATAAGTTACAGTCTGCTCTCTGTGAGAGTCTACAAACAAAACCAATTCCTTTATACTTCCAGCTTCTTGTGGTAGCTTGTAGCAATATTACTCATACATGTATATAATCTTTATAGTTCCATTGGATTATCCATTCCTGTTATTGTCAAATTTCTCATATCTGTCATAAATTGTATTTAGGGTTCATCATTATCAAGTTATTTATATAATCTTGAGTGTAATATAACATGATATGTAAAAGTTCCATGGATTGCATGTGTATATGCTTGTAGTATGGTTATTACTAAGTCTAATACAATTCCTTTTGGCTCGAAAATACTATAGTTCACATAACAATGAACTCATATTCATATAATTCTGTGACTGCTTAGCAAAGTTTAAAGAAAGTGTGTAGATTTCAAACTTTTCTAGACTATAAAAGTGTATACAGTTGAGATTAATAGGGATCAAATATTCAGTTTTCAAATACCTAGAGAATTAATTGTTTTTTCACAGTTCAAATACAATTAATTTAGGTTACTATATTATTCACAATTATAAATAGCTTTATACAGCACTGAGTAACATTCATGCAGTGATAGACATTTACTAAGGCTAATTCATTATTGACAAAAAGTGATGAAATTATTTTCAAAGAACAGGAAATATATGGCTCTATGGAGCCACAGTTAACAGAGTAAGTAATAAAAATAGAGTCTGTATTAAAATAGCTTAAACAGCAATTTCGTGGGTAATAACCTTTAAAATAATTCACTTTGCCAGGTATTGGTGGCACGAGGTTTTAGTCCCAGCACTCAGAATGCAGAGACAGGTGGATCTTTGTGAGTTAGAGGCCAGCCTGTTTGGTCTACAAAGAAAGTTCTGGACAGCCATGGATGTTACACAGAGAAACCCTGTATTGAAAAAAAAAAAAAAAACAAAAAACCAAAATAGAAACTAGTTCCCATAAAACAATTCCCAGAACCACAAGCTTATCAGGAGATAGACACTGTCAGATGAAGAAATATATGTAGTAAGTAGGAAAGAATTTTGACAGGGACAGCATGAAATATATACCTTGGGGAAAACAAACAAACAACAACAAAAAAGAGTTTGCTGCCATAAGAATGAAGTGTAATTTATTTCCTGACATGATCAAGGCAAGTCATGGAAATAACCATGTATCATTTATTAACTCTAATTAGCCTGAAGGTACAGTAATTCCAGAGATGAAGTGATAGAACAAAGAGTGGTTGAGACAGATGATTTTAAACTAGAAACACCATAGAAATTCTGTCTGATACCGAGGCATTACTTATGTTTCTTTTCATCCTCATCACTTTCCTACACATTTTGTGCTTTTCAAGCTTTCTAAGGAAACGACCATTTCTCCTTACACTTGCTAGGGTCTGTGCAAATGATTTTTTATAAAACATTTCTCTTTATCTACATGTCTACCCTGACATATTATGTCCATCTTCATATTATTGATCAAGAAACTGGACTGAGGTTTTGTGTGTGTGTGTGTGTGGGGGGTGTTACAGAATGGCTGTAATTTGTTATGAAGCTAAAGCAGAGTTCAGGAGATTTCAGATGCCTGAGAAGGAAACTGGGACAGTGAAGAGAGCTGCAAAACTATTATGTTTAATGGTTAAAATAATAAACTTAATGGAGCTAGAGGTTTGCTACTATATAGTTACATTATTGTGGAGTCACCACTATATGTGGAGGTCTGCAGTCATGTTTAGCTGCAAAAGAGAAAGATTATTGTTAGTCACATTTCTCTGAGCCAAGCAACCACCATCTTATGAAACTTTGCTCTGCCCCTTTGAAAAAGGATAATTCCAACTAGACGGGTTGATTGCTTATAACTCTTCAAGGATGTAAGTGTGGTGAGTGGAATGCACTGTCCCCCAAAAGCATACATGTTTGAATACTTGATCTCCAGATAATGAAACTGTTAATGAAGTATTAGAAGACATGAGCTTATTAGTCACATTTCACTGCATACAGTCTGAGGTCTCAAAGTCCAAACATAGTCCCAGTTGGGTCTCTGTGCTTCCTTTCTTTGTTACCAATGTGAGCTCCCAGCTGATGCTCCATCCACCTCTTGCCTTAATTCCACATGGCCTCAGGAAATGGCTAGAATATATATGCCATATGAAGAGAGTTTCATCTCTGTGGCTATTCTTACCAGGTAAAATTTTCCAGGTGCAGCCTTTTGGGCAAGGAATACCCATATCCGTATAAGTAATGCCTTGTATATCAGGAATTCTGAAGAACTAATTAGTTCCTCAACATAAACTTCGGATGGAACAAGGCCTCAGTTTGTCATTGAGATTTGGGGAGTAAATGGAGAAAATGCTTTCATCTCCCACTGGAAAGAACTTTTATCAACAAAGGGCAAGAATAGATCTGGGTGAATGGTTAGAAGGATAGAGCAATTTCACCTCCAGTTCAGACAGGTGAACAAGGACAGACAATTTGAGGAGACTATCTCAACAGTAAGGTATAAGTAAATCTGAAACTTCTGAGATAGTCAGAAGTTCCAAACAACATAGAATATTTTAGCTCTAGGCACATACTCATCTCAACATCATATTGGTAAAGTTGAAATCATATCTATCACATTCACAACTACTGGCCACCCACTCACAGAATTTATTTATTTATTATTTAATTTTCTTTCCCCTAGCTATCTTTATTTTTCCTATTTTTCTTTTATTGAAAATATAATTTTATATATAATGTTTTAATTACAGTTTGCTCTTCCCCAAATCTCCCAAGACCCTCATCTCCTCTCTTATCTAAATCCAAAAACTTTTTGTTTCTCTTTAGAAAACAAATGGGTATCTAAAGAATCATAATAAAATAAAATAAAACCAAACAAAGCAGAACAGGACAAAAATTTTAGAAGGCAAAGAAACAAAGGCAAAGACAAGAAACACACATAGACAGAGAAAAAGATGTTCTCCCAAACATGAATCTCATGAAAACACAAAACAAGAAGTCATAATATATATACAAAGGAACTGTAAGGTAAAGTAATTAAGAAAGAAAATAAATAAATTAAATATAAAACTATAAAAAAGAAATAATAAAATGTTCCAATAAGCATTGTGAGACAATGAACCTCTGAGTTCTTTTTGTGTTGGCCATCTACTGCTGGGCATGAAGCCTGCCCTTAAGATTGGACTGTATCCCCAGTGAGACTCTGATGCAGAAAACTAAATTTTCATTTGTTAGTGGTTATCACTTGGAGATAGATTATGGATTAAGGATTGGGCTCCTTATGTTCTCAGTGCTGGGATCTATCTGGTGAAGACCCATGTAGGCCCTATACATGCTACCATTGTCTTTGGGAGTTCATAGGTGTGTTAGTCTGACTTTGTTTAGGCCTTGCTTCCTTGGTGTCCTTCATCCCCTCTGACTCTTACAACCTTTCAGCTTCCTCTTCTGAAAGTTTTCCTGAGCCCCAAGGAGAAGACATGATGGCAATATCTGACTTAGGAATGAGTATTTTAAGGTATGCCACTCTCTTCACATTGTGCAGTTATGGGTTGGTCTATTTGTTTCCATCTATTGCAGGAAGCTTCGCTGATGATGGCTGATCAAGGCACTGATCTGTGGATATACCAGAATGTCATTAGGAGTCATTTATTGGCATGTGTTTGGTCTATATAGTCTCAAATCTTTGCCCACCCAAGAAGTGTCAGGTATGGGTTCTATCTCATGGAGTAGGCTTTAATTCCAGTAAGATATTGGTTGGTTTTCCCCACAAACTTTTCTATGATTGCAATAACAGGCAGTTAATAATTGTAGATCAGATTGTTTTTTACATCTCTCCTTTGGTAGAATGTGGAGTACCTTCCAGTACCATGCACACCTTAATTTTAGAGGGTCAAAAGCTCTGGGTAGGCATCAACGCAAATTCTTTGTGTTCACTGAGTTCTGTAGGTATTGTCTTCAAAAGGGGTATCCATTCAGGTTCTGAAGAGCCACCAACAGCTCTGGAAAGTAGTCTCAGTTGTTTGGGGGTTTCCATGAGCACCATTTGGCCAATAGCTCAAGAAGATTTAACCCATTCACGGCACTGGATTTTGCTGATTACATTTAGACCACCTTCCTTTATGTATTTATTTTATGAAGTTTCTAATGTAGTAAATTTCCTTTAGACCCTACAAAGGGGCCTTAACTTGAGATGTACCACCCCCATATTCCCTGCTTTGCTATATACTGCCATCCACTTCCTTATTTGATTCTACAATTATAGTTCTCCCACAATCCATCATTAATTATCTGCTATACTTTTCCATCCAAGGAAATCTACCCAGCATTCTCTAAATCTCTACCTAATGCCTGTCATTATATGGATTGTAGCTTGAACATCAAGGCTCAACAGCTAGTGTCAACATATAAGAGAATACATACCATATTTTTCTTTCTGAATCGGTGTCACCTCACTGAGGACGATTTTCTAAGGCTCCATCGAGTCGCCTGTGAATTTCATTATTTCATTATTTTTAACAGTTGAATATTATTTCATTGTGCAAATTCAGCACATTTTATTTATTCCTTAATCCTTTGGTGGAAATCTAGGCTGTTTCCAATTTCTAGCTAGTGTAAATAAATATTGCAGAAATGATCGTGTTTGAGAAAGTGTCTCTTTAGTACAATGAAGCATCCTTTAGGGTATATCTGAGAATGCTACAGCTTCATCTTGAAGTCTAACTATTTCAAGCTTCCTGAAGAATCACCACACTGATTTCCATAGTGTCTGTATGTGGTGATTTCTTGTTTGTACTCTAACAAATACAGCTTGCCTAGAGATCAGAGTGCTGAGCTAGCCACTAAACAGTAAACCATAGACTACAAGTAGTGGTGACATACTCCTTTAATCCCAGAGATTGGAATCTCATGTCTTTGGTCTCAGCACTTAGGAGACTCATACCCTTAATCCCAGCACTGGCTGGAGAGAGGAATATAAGGAGAGTGGAGACAGGCGATAGCACCCTTCATTCATAGAGACAGGAGCTCAACTTTTCTGTCTGAGGATTTCATAGAGGTAAGAACTTTAGTATTAGGTTGTTGTGCTTCTCTGCTCTTTAATATTTCACCCCATTATATCTGACTCCAGATTTTATTATTCAGATCAATTAAATTCACACTACACTTGTGTAATTTTGTACTCTCAGCAGCAAGGAATGTATGTTCCTATAAATTTATACTATTTACATCATGAGTTGTCATTTGTTTTATTGATCTTGGCTTTTCTAACTTGCCTAAGATGAGGAGTGGATCTGGGAAAGAGGGGCTATCTGAAAAGAATGGATGAAGGGGAAGCTATGTTTGGAATATAGAGTATAAGGGAAGAATAAATTTGAAAAAAATCTCAAAGTAGTTTTGATTTTTATTTCCCTGATGACTAAAGATGGTAAAAATTTTAAATAAATCTGAGCAACTTCTGTTTCCCCTTTTCAGAATTTTCCACTGATACATTTTCTCATATTTTAACTTGGTTGCTTTTGTTCTTGTTGTCCAGTATTTTTTTTATATTTTATATATTTAGCAATCCATCAGATGTGCAGTTGATGAAAATATTTTGCAGATGGTAAAAATAACTTTCCATTCTGTAGCCTGACACGTTTTCCCAAATAAAGCTATCCTTTGCAGGAGATTCGGTTTTTAATTGTCCATCTTAGCATATGTGCTAACAGTGTCCCTTCATAAAGTCCTACCTTGTGTTAATGTTTTTGAAGACATTTCCTGCTCTCTCTTCTATCAAGTTCAGTATGAAGAAACAAGGCAACCTTGCCTTGTTCCTGAATTTAGTTGAATTTCTTTGAGTTTCCCTCCATTTAGGTTGATGATGGCTATTGGCTTGCTGTAAATCATCTGTTATATTGACTTATGTTCTTTGTATTCCTTATCTCTCCAGGACTTTTACCTTGAAGTTGTGTTAGACATTTCCCCCCCACACACAGGTCTTTATGCATCTAATGAAATGATTATTGTTTTTCTCTTTCACTCTGTTAATATGGTAGAATACATTTGCCTCTTCATGGATGTTGAATTGTCTGGAATAAAGCTAACTTGATCATGTTAGATGATGTTTTTGGTTTGCTCTTGAATTCAACTTCCAAGTATTTTATTTAGAATTTTTGTATCTATGTTTATAAACAGAATTACTCTGCAATTCTTTTTCTTTGTTGAATCTGTAACCCCTAGTGAAAAGGAAACAGCAATTTGAAATCTCTCAGACAACCAAAGTCCAGGCCAGATGATTTTAGTACAGAATTCTTTGATACTTTCAATTAAATCCAACACTCCTAAAACCATTTCACCAAATGGAAATTGAAAAAACTTTTAACAATTATCATGAGGCCACATTTACTCTGATACCTAAAGCACAGAATTATATTTAAACTTACTTAAATTGTTGTCTTATATTTTATTGAGAAAGAGGAATCATCTGAATTTATTTCCTTCTGTCATGAGTCAAATTTTTGAAAAAAGTCTGAAATCTTACTTAATATATATATATATATATATATATATATATATATATGTGTGTGTGTATGTATATATATATGCATATAACATAAACACATACATACATATGAATTCCCTCTTCCCATAATTTTACATTATGTACATGAAGACATAATTTCATTTGGATTGTATATGATAGTCCATTACCATTTATTGATGTATAATTCTTCACTTTTCTGATCAAAAATTGTAGATTTATTAAGGACTAAGTTCAAATTTATTTTCTTTTTCCTGTAATTTTGACCTATTTAGTTCATTTTCTAAATATTCATGTGTTTGGGTGTGTGTATGTGTCTGTGTGTCTAAATCACCCATATTAATATGATACACTACTCTCTGCTATTTTCTCTCTTACCATCAGGCATTATTATTGTTGTTGTTAAGTATTCTTATTACCAACAAAAGTGTTCATTGTCTTTGATTGCCTCAAACTCTCTGTGCAACCTAGGATGACTTTGAGTTTCTCATTTTTCTGCCACTGCTTCCTGCACATGGCAACCTCAAGCATATACTACCATTCTGCTTTTACACATATTGGTGATCCAATCCAGAGAACCACAAATGTTAGGCAAGGATTTTACCAACTGAGTTATATCTCCAGCACCTATAATCATACAATATTCATGAACACAATTATACCCAAAGCAACACAAAATTAAAGAATAGGTAACGAAGGTAAGTATATATTGCTGATGACATTCCAATAGCAGAGGATAAAACACAATGGAAGTGATGAGTAGAGAATACTTATCTGATGAATGATTTCAGTGTATTGTCATGTAGGCATGTACCCCATTGCAATACACCAACAGACAGCCTTGTAAAGCTTGTACTCTGGATGTATATCTACTGTCTCAGTCTACCCAGAATTGTAGGAAAGAATAGATTTTTGAGAAACTTCTTGTAATAAAAGAAACCATACTTAACAGCATACAAATTGTGATAAGAATTATTTTAAAAAGAAAACCTTAATAATGATCTTATTAATAATAATTCATTAGACACATACATATATTATATTCATAAAATGTAACAAGACTCTGTTAAATAAGTAACATTGCCAAAATAAGAAAAGCACAATAAAATGTAAAATTATGATTCCAAAGTTTTGAGAATCTCAGTAGAAACTTTGAATTATTAGTCTCCATCAGTTGTCTCTCAAGCTTTAGCCACACTAGTCTTTCATTAGTTCCATGGATTCTTGAGTCAGTTTGGGCATTTCATTCTACTTTCTCTGATTGGAGTACAGTTTTTTTCTGATTCTCACTTAGCTCTTGGACTCAATGCAATGTCTTAGACTTTCCTACTATATCTCTTCAGAATTTTATAATTTATAATTACTTTATTACCCACATTATAATCTCTGCTAACATGTAGTTATTTTTCTTATTAATTTACTTGTTCATTATTCATAAGTTTTCTCCTTTTCTAGACTCTACTCACATGATGTCAACCACTATGGGTCTTCAATAAATTCCCAATACTCTGTCAGTTCCTTCCATAAAGTAGACATCCTAGACATGCTCAAAATTCCCAATGAATACATGAATTTAACTAAGTGATAGTAATGTTGTTTAAGGGATCTAAGTTATGCATGACTTTATAAAATATTGTATATTCCTTTTGGTGTTTTATGAAATTTTTAAACCCTTAAACACCATAATTGAAAATGACAACACTGTAATTGTCAAAGTTAGAAAAGAAAGTATGTGACTGACCCTTAAAATACTATCTACTGGTTTAGGAATAAGGCAGAAGTAAATTCTCCTTTATGGTCCATTATCTTACCAGAAACCAGGAGTAGTTGCATGAACAAAAATGTGGAAATGATGTAAATACAATATGCATGTAGGAACAGAAACATAAAGTATAGCCAAAACTTAGATAATATTTATGTAAATGAAGTATATATATATATATTGAAAATTAAAATGCAATCCTTATAGCATATATTAGATGGTAATTAGATCCCTTATATTCTTTCTTAGATTTCTAGTGTATAAATAATATAAAAGCAGATCAGAGGGAATGCAGGTCAGAAAGGAGAATTGCCATGAGCTCTCTTTCTCTACTTTTCCAAATTTCATTGATTGGCATTACTTCACTGTGAAATTCCTCAGAACTGGAGATCATCATGTTTCTTTCCTTTATTTCCCATTTTCCTTGGCCAATTTTGTTCCCATAGTTTCTCGCATATAGTTCCTCAGTAAAGGTCATTGCACAAAATACTTTCAAATATAACCTACAATTTTCAGATACCCTGTTGCCTATCTGATTTTCATTAAAGAAATCAGCAAAATTCTCTAAGTAAAAAATGGAAACAGATGAATAATATATGAAAAATATCTGAATGTTAATATGAAAATAATTTGACAATAATTTATACCTAACTTTCTCAGTTAAAGATGCACAGTTATTCTGGATGTCAGTGATTTAATCTGTGGGCTTCTTAATTCATAATGCCACAGATAATAACAGTAATTTCTGAGATAGCATTAAGCTTATTTGAATTTTGTCATGAAAACACATGTATAAGGCAGAGTAAGAAGGACAATGATATAAGAAATTAAGAAATCATATTTATGTCTAACACATATATCCACAATAGGAATCACTACATTTATATTTGAAATTTATATGTAAATATTATCACACATACTGGTATAGTCTACTGTACATGGAGTAAAAATTTTTATTTTATATCTACATGAACAGATTATAGATAGATAAATGAAATATAAAGTGTCTTTCCTTCTTGTCACATGTATAGATAGAAAGAAAAACAGACTTGAATAAATCTAGTTAGCAGGAGAATATAGTCTTTTCTCCCGTACTTCAGCAGGATTCCCTGACCACAGGGAATGCTTGGCTGTGGGTCTCTGCATCTGTTTCCATCAGTTACTGGATGAAGTCTCTCTGAGGTAGTAACCAATCTATGAGTATAACAGAATATCTTTAGGCAACATTATGTTGGCTATTTTTTTTTCCAATTGTGTTTGGTTCTAATCTAGGTTTCTGGGCAATCTAGCCTCTGGTTCCTGGTGCTCCATCCTGTGTCAGGGCTTACTCTCATGGGAAGGGTCTGAGGATGGATCTGTCTTTGTTTGGCCACTCTCACAATCTTCAAGTCACCCTTATAATCTCCACCACCACCATTTTTGCACATCCCATCAGCAGGACAGATAAATCAAATATTGTGTGACAGGATGAGAGTCTCAGTCCTTCCACTGAAAGTTTCATCTGGTCACAGAAGATGGCCAGTTCAAGTTAAGCATCCACAATGGCATAGTGTTTTAGCTGGGATTATCCCTGTACATTCCTGGGAGTTTCCCTTGTACCTAGTTTCTTTCTGACCCAAAAATGTTTCCCATATCAAAACATCTCTTTTAGTACTCTCCCCCTCCATCCATCACTAACTAGATCCTTCATGTTCCCATCTCCACCTGCCCAGTCTGCTCATTTTTGTCATTTTTTATGTTTACCAGTCTCCTACATTTATATATTGAAATTCACTATTAAATGTATCTAGTCTCATAGAAACAAAGCAAAACCAGAAAACTGGTACCTCAGTGTCCAGAATCTCAGGAAGTAGTACTTTATCCTAAGCCTGGAGGTACTATGGGAGTGACAGAGATAAAGAAGGGAAACACTCCCTTAAGGAAGTCAAGTATAGGACTGAGCAATGTACTATAAACATATAGTCAAAGGCTTGTATGCAAGTCTAAGTCTTGCCAATGCTAAAACCCCATGAGCATTACAGTTTCCTTCTCCTTGTTATACTGCTTCTTCTCACAAAGAGAACAAGTAGGCTTTTTATAGTAAATGCAGAAGACATTTGCTAAAACAACAATTATAACATAGTCATAAGAATCTATTTGGAAGAGTGAGAAAAAAATAGCAGTGTAATAGAGACAGACAACAGATAGCTAGTCAAAATTACTGCAGCCAAGATGTAAATGAGGTCACAAACAACGTTGATTTGGTATGTCACTAGAAAGCTTCATTCACATGGTGAAAATATAATGTGTGGTAAGTTGTATTCCAGGGGATAAATATACGCTGATGTGATTTAATTGTTATAATAAATGTATAAGCTATAATCATTGTCTACTTTTTGAAGAAAAGAAAGCTGGTGCCCAGATCAATTTTGGAAATAGGTCTAAGTTCATAGAGTAAGGAACTAGTAGAAGTACCATACTACTTTGATCCTGAACTAATCTGAAATAGAAGATCTATTAAGCAGTAAAATACTCCATGCTGGTTTGCCTGAAATTGTCACAGTGACCACTGAATCTTTATTCTGAAGGAGAAACCTCAAGCAAAACCTGAACTGATCAAAAGCAGTGACAAAGTTGGCAAGGACTGTACTGTAAAAATTGCTATCCTATCATTAAAATTCTAGCTATGGTGACAAAAAGCACACAGAAGCTTTGGATAAAGTGAATGAATATTGCATTTACACTTGGAGCACATAGATTAAAAATCTGTATCACTGTCTCTGCTCCTCTCTATCTTTTGTTCTCTGTACCTGTATGTTGTTCTCTGTCTTGATCTCTCCTTCACTTTCTTGGTTCTCAATCAGAAAGCTTATAAGGAACAAATAATTTATAAAATACCGTGGTAAACATGGATGGCAATAAAGTTGTCTTAGTTTTATAATTATTCAGTAGCTATTTCTAAACTCTATTTGTCTCCATTTCAATTTTATGTTTGAAAGCATGCACAGAAGTTAATGTTGTGATTATCTCAAAGAAGGGGAACAATTTTTATTCTATGTGCATCTACATATTGTAAAGATTACTATTTCTAAATCTGTCTAGGATTGAATGAGAATATAGGCTCGAGACCTAAGATAGAAAAGCACCTTGTGTAGACAGAAAGAAAATAAGCACACTGAAATAGAAAAATAATTTGGCTATCCAACTCTTCTAATTCCATGCTCCTTTGAGATAAGAATTTTCTATGGATTTCAGAAGACTCATCAAGAGGTCATATTGAAATTTTTTTTCTTTTCCTAAAGAGGATACCTTGTTACATTAGTAACCAAGGCAATATGATTGCAGTTTCTTTTAAAGAGAAAAAAAATAACTCAATCAGAAAATGATTATAGAAGATGACTTTCTTAAAATTTTTGAAAAATCATTATTCTGGAGAAAACATCCTTCTTACGTATTTTAATGAACAGAAAGAAAACACAATATCAGGATTTCTGCGTCATGTGGAATATGCTTAGAGATAATCAAAAAGTTTGGCAAAATTACTCCAACTAATAGAAATGTCATGAAAACACTTATGAATAAATGTGCATGAGGTAAAATGTCCAGTGAATGATAAACATGAACTAAAAAAATCATTTCCATCACCAACTGCCAAGTGAGAAGTAGCTACAAAATTAGATATCTAAAAGAGAAAACAAGTGAGGGAGCCTGCCCAGAGACTCCTGAGACCTGGGGACTGCATGCAGGGCAGCCCATCCCAGCACACTAGGCAATGCATTGTCTGCCAGCACCCTAGTCCCAATTCCACCCACTGAAACAGGAGAGCCATTGGAGTACAGAACCTGTTTGCACCCACCAGAAGAAAATCTTGGTCCCGTAACCATCAGGAAAGTGAGAGACCTCACTGGTACACAGTGGAAGAAGGAATGGGTAGACAGCAATATAAAAACACAGTAAACAACAGAAAGATCAATATGATGCCCCCAGAGTCTAAGAATTCCACAATAGCAAGACCTGAACATACACAGACAAAGCATAAGAGAATGACCCTAAAAACAACTTCATGAAGATGATAGAGACCCTAAAAGGGGAAATAATAGTTAAGACCAATAGTCCTCAAATTGTTCCACACATTAGAAGCAGAAGGGCCACTGCAAAACTCTTGTTTATGAGGCTACAATTACCTTAGTACTCAAGCCACACAAAGACACAACTAAGAAAGAGAACTACAAATCAATACTTCTCATGAACATTGATGCAAAAATACACAATAAAATACTGGCAAATAGAATCTAAGAACACTTCAGAGAAAGCATCCGTGATCCCATCCTAGGGATACAGGGATGATTCAAAATATGAAAATCTGTCAATATAATGCACCATATAAAAAAACTGTAAAAGAAAAACTGCATGATCCTTTCATTAGATGCTGAAAAAGCCTTTGACAAAATTGACGACCCCTTCATGATAAAGGCATTAGAGAGATCAGAGATAACAGGAATGTACCTAAACACAATAAAAGCAATATACAGAAAATTAATAGCCAACATTAAACTGAATGGAGAGAAACTCATTATGATTCCTCTAAAATCAGTAACAAGTCAAGGCTGCCCACTGTCTCCATATCTCTTCAT
This sequence comes from Phodopus roborovskii, assembly GCF_943737965.1. Taxonomy (NCBI): domain Eukaryota; kingdom Metazoa; phylum Chordata; class Mammalia; order Rodentia; family Cricetidae; genus Phodopus; species Phodopus roborovskii. The sequence goes on along the minus strand of NW_026125861.1, from coordinate 660,679 downwards.
TATTGTCCTTGAAATTTTACATAGAGCAATAAGAAAACAAGAGGTAATAAAAGGGAAACATGTTTGAAAGGAAGAAGTCAAACTTTCACTATTTGAAGATGATATGAGTTTACATAAGTGACCTAAAAAACTCGACCAAGGAACTTCTACACCTGATAAACACCTTCAGCAAAGTGGCAGGACACAAAATTAACTAAAAAAAAATTAGTAATCCTGCTATATACAGATGGCAAATGGACTGAGAAAGAACTCAGGGAAACATTAACATTTACAATAGCCACAGATGACACAAAGTATTTTACGGTAAAGCTAACTAAACAAATAAAATGAAATATCTATATAATAAGGACATTGAGTTTTTAAAGAAAGAAATTAAAGAAGATACAAGAAAATGAAAAGACCTCCCATGTTCTTGAATATGTAGGATCAACATGTTAAAAATGGCAATCTTGCCAAAAGCAATCGACACATTCAATGAAATTCCCATCAGAATCCCAGCAAAATTCTTCACAGACTTTGAAAGAACAATACACAAATTTATATACAATAACAAAAGACCCAGTATAGTAGAAACAACCTGTACAATAAAGGAACTTCTGGAGTCATTTCCATTCATGACTTCAAGTTCTATTGTAGAGCTATTGTCCTGAAAACAGCTTGGTATTGACACAAATTAGACAGGTAGACCAATGGAATTGAATTGAAAACCCTGATATTAAACCACAAACCTATAAACAACTTATTTTGGACAAAGAAGATAAAATTATACAATGGAAAAATGAAAGCATCTTCAAGAAATGGTGCTGGCATAACTGGATGCTGACATGAAGAAGACTGCAGATAGATCCATATCTATAGCCATGCACAAAACTTAAGTCCAAATGGATCAAAGACATCAGCATAAATTCAGCCACATTGATCTTCTTTGAAGAGAAAGTGGGAGGTACCCTTGAATGAGTTGATAAAGGAGACCACTTCCTGAACAAAACACGAGTAGCACAGACACTGAGATCAACAATTAATAAATGGGACCTCCTGAAATTGAAAACCTTCTGTAAGGCAAAGGACACAGTCAACCTGACAAGATGGTCCACAGAATGGGAAAAGATTCACCAACCCTATATCTATCAGATGGCTGATTTCCAAACTATCCAAAAAAACTCAAGAAGCTAGTTACCAAAACACCAAATAATCCAATTTAAAAAGTGGGGTACAGAACTAAATAGAGAAGTCTCAATAAAGAAATCTTAAGTGGTTGAAAGACACTGAAGGAAGTGCTCAACATCCTTAGCCATCAGGGAAATGTGAATCAAAACAACTCTGAGATACCATCTTATTCCTTTAATAATGGCTAAAATCAAAAATACCAGACAATTTATGCTGGAGAGAATGTGGAAAATAGTGAATGCTCCTGAACTGCTGGTGGGAGTGCAAACTGGTACAGCCACTTTGGAAATCAGTATGGCAGTTCTTCAGGAAATTGAATCAGTCTACCAGGAAATCCAGCAATTATACTCTTAAGCAGACACTCAAAAGACGCACACTCATAAAATAAGGTAATCTGTTCAACTACATTCATAGCAGCATTATTTGTAATAGCCAGAACCTGGAACCAACCTAATGTCCCTCAATTGAAGAATGGATGGAGAAATAGTGGTATATTTATACAATGGAATATTACTCAGCAGAAAAAACAAAACAAAACAAAACACAAACAAATAAAGCAAAACAAAACAAAACCTGAATCTTGAAATTTGAAGACAAATGGATGAAACTTGAAGAAACCATCTTGAGTGAGGTAACCCAGTCACAAAAAGACAAAAATGGTATGTACTCCATGTTGTGAAGGGTAGAGAGTATAGTATTAGAGAACAGTTTCATAATTCATGAGACTTTGATATAATGAGGGGGTAGAAGGAATGTGATAAAGTACAGTGTTATTAGGAAAATGTAAGTAAAATATATAATGGGTAAGTTTTTTTTTGGCGTTAAAAGATACCAGAAGCACAGTACCTATAAAGGAAAATATTTAACTGGGGTAGTCTTACAGTTCAGAGTGTCAGTCCATTATCATTGTGGCAGGAAGCATGGTGGCATGATGGCACACATGGTGCTGGAGAAGAAGATGTGAATTCAAAACCCTGATCTGTGCGAGACCAGAAAAGAACTGAAAGCCACTAAACTTGGGTTTAAGTATCAGAGACCTCACATCCCATTCCCATAGTGACACACTTCCTCCACCAAGGCCACACTTCCTCTAATCCGGTCACACCTCTTAATAGTACAATTCTCTATGGACCAAGCAAAGGATGAGTGTCTATGGAGGCCATTTCTTTGCTTTAATTTAACCCTTTGAGAAGCTAAATATTGTAATGTATGATGTTTAGAATTGGAAATAAATGCCTTTGAGACATTTTGGTGACTTGGAAATGCTAGAAGTATGTGAATATTTTTTTGTAGTACATAACATGATAACTAATGAAAATTAGTTATTTGGAAAAGGAAAAGGAAGCTAGAGGTTGCTATTTAGAAATTGGTTTGCATTAGGGGAACTTGTGAGAAATGTAGGTCAGATAAATGTCTGTGTCGTCTGTGATGAAGTAGTAAACAAGTCTGAGATAGTACAGTTAAAAAAAATAAGGATGTTGTCAGAGACAGTCACTCTATCGTGTTATGGCTTTATATTTTACAAAGTCCCTTTCACATTTTTATTTAAATTATAAGGGAATTTTCAAAGAGCATTAATATTAGATTAAATCTCACCTTTTATTAAAATTTATTTCACTAGTATCATGCACTACAGGGATCAAATATTTTAGTTTCTCCCTAGTGCCTATAATTGCTATCCCAAAATTGGCATTTGGTCTGTTGGGACAGAAAATAAAGGATATCTGAAAGGTTTATTATAACCCAAAGGGCTGTGGCAGTTACAAATATTATCAGTAAGGCTATTTAAAAGCTAGCATGTGATTACTTATATTTCTAGTTGCTACAGTTTTTATAGAAACATTTAAAAATTACTCTAATGAGTAACAATATCTTAAAAGTATCTGAGTACAAATTGAACAATCAAGAAGTCAATACCTTTTTATTTTTGTTTTTTATCCTTTTTATTTAAATTAGAATCAACCTATTTTATATATCAATCCAAGCTCCCTCTCCTTCCCATCTTCTCATGCCTACCACCAACCCGCATCTCATCCCCCTTCTGCTCCATCGAAAGGGTGAGGCTTTCCACAGGGGATCATGAAATTATTTCATTTCATTTGAGGCAGGACCTAGGCCCTCCCCTGTGTGTCTAGCCTGAAATAGTACCCCTCTATGGGGAATGGGCTCCCAATGTCCATTTGCATACTAGGGATAAATACTGTTCCACTACCAAAGACTCCATAGACTGCCCAGGCCTCCTAACTGATTCACATTCAGGGTTCCTGGATCTGTCCTGTACTGGTTTCTAAACTGACAGTCTGGGGTTCATGAACTTCTCCTTGTTCTGGTCAGCTGTTTCTGTGGGTTTCTCCAGCCTGGTCTTGACAACTTTGCTCATCACTCCTCTCTCTCTAAAACTGGATTCCAGGAATTTGGCTCAGTGGTTAGCTGTGGGTGTCTGCTTCTGCTTCCATCAGGATGGCATATAAGGTAACAATCAATCTCATTATATGGGAAGGACATTTAAGACAGCCTCTCCACTATTGCTTAGATTGGTAGTTGGGGTCATTCTTGTTTATATCTGGGTATTTCCATAGTGCCGGATTTCCCTTTAAACCTAAAATGGCTTCCTCTTTATGGTATTTTTTCTCTTGCTCTCCTCTATTCTTCTCCTGACTCAATCTTCTTGATCGCTCATGACTTCATGGCCCCTCCTCTTCTTCCCTTCTCTTTCTCCCAACTCCTTCTCCCATCCTCCTGTGCTTCCAATTTTCTCAAGAGATCTTTGTCCCTTTCCCCTTTACCAGGGGATCATGTATGTCTCTTAGGGTCCTTCTTGTTTCCTAGCTTTTCTGGTTCTGTGGATTGTAGGCTGGTAATTCTTTGCTCTATGTCTAAAAATCATATATGAGTGAGTACATACCATGTTTTTCTTTTTGTGACTGGGTTACTTCACCCAGGGGTTTTCTTCTAGTTCCATCCATTTCCTTCGAATTTCAAGATTCCATTGTTTTTTCTGCTGAGTAGTACTTACTCTACTGTGTAAATGTACCATATTTTCTCCATCCATTCTTCAGTAGAGGAACATCTAGTCTGCTTCCAGGTTCTGTCTATTACATATAATGCTGCAATGAACATAATTGAACAATTGTCCTTGTTGTATGAATATTCATATTTGGGTATATGCCGAAGAGTGGAATTGCTGGGCCTTGTGGTTGACTGATTCCCATTTTGCTGAGGAAACACCATACTGGTTCCCAAAGAGGTTGTATGAATTTTCACTCCCACCAGCAGTGGAGGAGTTAGAGGAGAATGTCCCTTTCCCCACATCATCACCTCATCACCAGTGTAAATTGCCATTGGTGTTTCTTCTTCTTCTTCTTCTTCTTCTTCTTCTTCTTCTTCTTCTTCTTCTTCTTCTTCTTCTTCTTCTCCTTCTCCTTCTCCTTCTCCTTCTCCTTCTCCTTCTTCTTCTTCTTCTCATTCTTATTCTTATTCTTAATTTTAGCCATTCTGACAGGTGCAAGATGATATCTCAGAGTTGATTTGATTTGATTTTCCTAATGGCTAAGGGTGTTGACTTTTTTCTTAAGTATCTTTCAGCCATTTTAGATTCCTCTGTTGAAAATTCTCTATTTAGTTCTGTACCTCACTTTTTAATTTGACTGATTGGTGTTTTGGTGACTTTCTTGAGTTTTTTTTATATATTTTGGAAATCAGCCCTTTGTCAGATATGGGGTTGGTGAAGACATTTTCCCATTCCGTGGGCTGCTATTTTGTCTTGTTGACTGTGTCCTTTGCCTTACACAAGGTTCTTGGTTTCAGGGGGACTCATTCTTTAATTATCTATCTCAGTGTCTCTGCTACAGGCCAATCTCCCTCATGAACATTGATGCAAAATACTCAATAAAATACTGAAAAAGTGAATCCATGAACACATCAGAAAAGTCATCCACCATGATCAATTTGGCTTCATGCCAGGGATGCAGAAATGGTTGACCATGTGAAAATCCACCCATGTAATTCAACATATAAACAAATTGAAAGGGAAAAACCATATGGTCATCCTCACTAGATGCTGAAAAAACCTTTGACAAAATTCAACACCCCTTCATGATAAAGGTCTTAGAGAAATCAGGGATAATAAGAACACACCTAAACATAATAAAACAATGTACAGCAACACAACAGCCATCATCAAACTAACCAGGGAGAAACTCAATGTTACTCCTGTAAAATCAGGATAACACAAGCTGTCCACTCTCTCCATATTTCTTCAATATTGTACTTGAAGTTCTACTAGAACAATAAGATAACAAAAGGAGATCAAGGGGATATGAACTGGAAAAAAAAGAAGTTAATCTTTCACTATTTGCAGAAGATATGATAGTTTACATAAGTGACTTGAAAAACTCTACCAGGGAACTCCTATAGCTGGTAAATAGCATCAGGAAATTGGCATGATACAATACTAATTTAAAAAAAAATCAGTAGCCATATTATATACAGATGATAAATGAGCTGAGAAAGAAATCAGAGAAACATCACCCTTTACAATATCCACAAACAACATAAACTATCTTGGGATAGTTTATCCCAAGCTAATCAAACAAGTGAAAGACCTGTATAACTTGAATGAAAATAATTTGTAGCTAGTATACATATGGACTTTGGGAGCCCATTGCCAATAGAGGTGTATTCTCTCAGCTTAGACACATGGGGGAGGGCTTAGGCCCTGTCCAAAATGATGTGACAGACTTTAATGATTCCCCATGGAAGGCCTCAACCTCCCCGAGGAGCAGAAGGAGGATGGGATGGGTGGTTGGTGGGGGTATGGAAGGATGGGAGGGAGATGTAAAATAAGATGTAAAATAATAGCTTTATTTTAATTTTTAAATTTATTATATGTCTGTATAACTTTCATGTACATGTGTACACATGAATGCCTGTGTGTGTGTGTGTGTGTGTGTGTGTGTGTGTGTGTGTGTGTGATTTTTATGTGCTTGAACATATATACACAGAGTTCATCTGGAGGTAAGGGAACAATGATTAGGAGTGTGTGCTTTCCTACTTTTTAAGTGAGTTTTAGAGATTTGAGCTCTGGCAGCAGTCTTAAGTGGCAAGACTTTCATACTGTGAGTCATGCAGCAAGTTGCAAAACCTTTCTTTTTTATTTTGTTATCATGTTATCAGCCAAACCTTATTGTGGCTTCCATATTTATAACTGCAATCTTTCCTCCTAAACACCTATCTTCTTTTCTGACTATACTCTTCCATATTAATCTCTTGGTCTTTAAATCAATGATGATGTAACATATTCACTGTGTGTCATAGATTATAATGGTGGTTTCTGAATAGCTCTTCATCCTACATTTCCAAAGGAATTGCTCCACAAAAGCAATTTCTTTCTGGAGGGAATATATTGCGTAAAGTTTACAATAAAAATTCAAAATAAATCAATCTTAATTGAATGAATATTGTGTTATTCTGTGAGTTTTAAAATCTTTGGGAGAAAAGATAAATGTGTTTCCTTAACTTATATGAACTGATGAGATCTGATTTTTTCTTTCTTATAAACATATGTCTCTGTCAGCCACATACTGACCTAATTCATTAATGAATACTATATTATTTATAGTGAACACACATTCCAAATCTAATATCACCCTAATATCTATATTACAATTACTATTATTAACATTTAATTATTTATGTGTGCACTTATGTGCAAATGCATACATAAACGTATGCCGTGTCTTCGTGTGTGTTTGTGTGTGTGTGTGTGTGCTTGTGTCTAAGGAGATTGAAATAGAGGTATCAGAATCCCCTAGAGCTGTGACACAGGAGATTGTAAGACACCTGAATTGGTAGGTGGGAACTATACCCTAGTCCTTTAGGACTAGGGAAACAGTAAGTACATGTGACCACTGAGACGTTTCTCCAACCCCATGAAAAGTTTGACTATGTTACTGCAATTCCTTTCTGGCTGATCCTTGTTTCCACTCTTGCCCTTCTACAGTATATTGCTTAGAAAGCAGCAGAGATGTTCTTTTGCAATGTACTGTAGACAGTAGTGACCTTGTACCCTTGCTCTGAAATGTCTACTAGTGAGAACATTTCATAGACTAAAATCCAAAGTCCTCACTGTGATTTATCATCAGTCCTTTCTGTATTCTTTTTTCTTTGTTTCTAAAATTCTTCCTAATAGCCATCATATTTTTCTAAAGCTTAAGTGTTGTTATTGGCTTATGAACTTGAACTTTCTATTCTTTATACATCACATACTCTATGCATTCATATCTTTACGTAAATGTTAATGTAAAGGTCCCAACTTTAAAGGTATCACTCTTCATTTTCTTATGTTCCTAACACTTCTACTTCTGATACTGCATACTAAGTTTATTCACTTATTTGGTTATTATCAACTGAACATGACATAAGAGGATACAATAAGACTAGAGACAAACTCTCATATCTAGGTTGGATGAGGCAACCCAATATTTGGAAAAGGGTCCCAAGAGCAAGCAAAAGAGGCAAAAGAATCAGATACAACCCTGCTCCCATGATCTGGAGTCACAAAAGAACACCAAGCTAATAGCTATAACATATACATATAGGACCTAGCCCAGGCCCATGCATGCTCCACAGGCTAATCTTTTTTGAAGTCAAACCGAAGAGCAATGGATCTGGAAGAGGTACACCTGAGGTATAGGGTAGCTATGGGGAGCTGGAACTGGGGGATGGGAAGGCTTTAGTATGATAGTATGAGAAAAAGAATAATGGGAACATTTTTCTTCAGACTTAATTGCCTCCTTTAACATTTGTTAGAATATGAGATCCATTTCCTAGGCCCCAATCCACAGTTACTTTAAGTTTCTGGAAAAAGGTACTTCTGATTTCCCTGTCTTACCCTAGGAGCTTATATATGCCTTTGTAGTCCTAAATTCATTTCATGGTCTTCTTTTCTTTCTTTTCAAACTGATGATGCACTTACACCTTCTTTTGTATTCCCCTGATAACTCTTTGAGGAAAATAGTATAAAATTATTTTCATAGGCCTTTTCATCTGTGCAGAGATTATTACATAATTTTCAAGAGTCTGTGTGAAGTGAACATGGTAATATGTGGCATACCTTAACAGTTTTAAGATGGCAATATCCACTAAACAAGCATAGGGACCCATATGATTATATGTACTCAAGAACAGAGCTCTATCCAAATAGTTAAATATCAAACAGCTTAGTTTAATATCTTATAAGCCATTGACTCTATGAAAATTTCTCTGTTCTTTATCTCAGCTGTGAGAAGAGTTAACTGAATGTTCTTCAATATTTTCATGACCCTCATGGCTGACTTTTCTTAAGTTCTATTATACACCATGGCAATATTTTCTGTCTAATTCCTTTTTCTGGCCTACTTTTAATTTTCAAATAACATCACAGATATTAAAGATGAAGGGACATCTCTGATCCAGTCAGATTTACTTATAGGTGTCAATCAATAAAGTACACTCACAATGCAGAGCAAAGCTGTGGCCAACCGATAAACTTTTGCAGTTTCCACTGCAGTGTTACTTGTTCCAAAAGGGGATCAGAACCCAACCTCCAGCCACATGTGTTACAGTGGATTACTGCTAGCTCACCTGCTCTGACGTTATCCTTTGTCTCTTTTCCCCGGATTTTATCCAGTTAAGTACTTCCAGAGAAAACCACACTCATTGGGCCAAACTACCCCAACACCATTGACTTATCAGACCTAATTCCCACAACAGACATGGCACATAGTAGGTATACTATAAATGCTTCTGTGCTAAATGAATATTTGCTACAATTTAATCTTCCATTGTTAACTCTATATAAGCAAATGACTCAGAACAGCTTTTCAAATATTGCTGAACCAAGGTTGCGCTCTGTAAAGAATACATTTTCAAAGGGTATTTTTCTTGCTCTATTTATGACAGTTTTCTAAAGATGGTAATACAAAATCTTTGAACTTTGTAGATGTCAGATAAACTGGATTTCTGCGATATGAAGGTTCTTTGATGAATTTTAGAGTGGTACAAGGTAAAATGTTGACATGCAACATTTGGGATGGGAACTGAAAAGTAATTTAGGAAGAAAACAAGTGAAATATATTCTACATTGATATTTAATGATGTTTTCACTCCCTTGGAAGCCCCTCACACATAAACATATTCTATCCTCTTTCATGTTCCCCTTAGTGCATGTTCTCATTTTTGCTTTTGTGAATCACAGGAGAGAGTTTTCTAGTCTCCTATAGTGTTATTGTCTTGTAAAATAACTGCTCTGTGCATAATTGTGTTATTTTCTTAAAGGTAAACAGTTGTTAAAATTCAGAATTTAATTGGATAATTAAAATTTTAAGGAAGCATAGCAGCAATTTCCTTAGTATAAACAGTCCTTATAATTATACTCCCTAATCTTATTTTTTACTATTCATGACATTTAGTTCTAGGCAGAGTCATTATTATGAGTTGTTAGTTTACAAATAAGTGTAGTGAAAGGCCTAATCATCAGAGAATATTACTATTTCATAATATACTCATACTGAGTATCTCCAAGTGTAGTCTCACATTCTAACACCAAACAATAGTCTCCTGAGATGTGGAATGCTCTTGGAGCCTTCTGCAGCCTTCAGTAACTAGCACCCTTTGCACGGGTTGAAGATTTTTTTTGTCATATTTTTGAAACTTCATGGAATAAATGGCTATTATACTACCTAGATTAATGTTTAAAAACTAAGGCATCACCCTACATGTTGAGTGGGGTTGGGTGAATGGGGGGCATAGGAGGGTGGGAGAGAGGGAGAGATGAGGGAGGGAGAGGGAACTGGTACCGATATGTAAAATAAAAATAATAAAAAAATCCATAAAATAAACTAATTCAATCTGATCACTGCAGTCCACAAAGACACTGAATAAGAACTTCTTATTAGAGGACTGACACATTTCACTCAAATTTTCAATGTACTGGAATATTTCATTTTATAATATTCATAGGACTTTAGGAAAACATTTAACTTGAAGAAATAATTTATTAAAAAATCCTAATGTCCTTATTAATGGTGCATATTCTATATAATCTAAGAAGAAAGACTCAGTATCACCACTTCGTAAGTTTTTATAGCAGGATATAGGAGTAAAGTAAAAAAGAAAAAACAGAGTGTCAGAAGCAGAAAACTTTCATAATTTGCAGATGACTTTGTTTATTTCTTAGAAAGCAAATCAGAATTACCTAAAATGATGAAAAACATCACTCAGAAAAGAGTACTCAGAAATGAGTACAATTTAGTTGCTTTTATCTTTCTTCACTAGATCAGGAACACTATTAGGACAATGTAGTCACATTAAGTATCTTCCATAACAACAGCAAAAAAAAAAAAAACACTTCTAGATTATATCTAAGGATATTTAGGCAAAGAAAATGTTAATAATGTAAGTACATTCAAAAATCAAAGTTTCAGAACCGCCAGGATGTGGGGGGGCACACTCCTTTAATCCCAGCACTCAGGAGGCAGGTGGATCTCTGTGAGTTTAAGGGCAGCTGGATATACAAAGCTATACAAAGCTGCAGAGAAATGCAGCTTACCTTTAGAGACAATACTCAGGAGAGCAAAATGTTATATTCACAAAACAGTTGCTGTGATTTGACAATGAACTATCCCCCAGCTCCCAAATAATGACACAGAGACTTATTAAGGCTTGGCCTTAACTTGGGCTTTTTTCCCAACTAGCTCTTAAAAGTTAAATTAAGCTGATTCTTTTATTCTATGTTCTACCACATGGCACAGTTACCTCTCCTCTGTACCATAAGTCTCACTTCTTCAGTATCTCACTGGTATCTCTCACACACCATGATTCATCGCAACTACTTCTCTGTCAGTCTCTTCTCACCTAGTCTCTCTTCACACCTAGTCTCTTACCTAGTTATTGGACATTCAGCTCTTTATTAAAAAAATCACAGTGACACTTCTTCACATAGTGTAAACAAATATATTGCAATACATGAAACACTGGTAGATCCCAAGCATATAACAGACATGGAGATGTGCAAATATATTCCCAGCACTACAAAGATGAAAAAGGTAAGACAAGAAGTTTCAGGTCATCCTCTGATATATACCGACTTTAACACTTTCCCAGTACCCTTGAATTTTAGAACGCATAGAAGAGAATTGTCAAAACAAAGAAAGAATTGAAACAGTTCTTTTTCCTGCTCTTAAAACAGAGAAACCCTGTCTCAAAAAACTTTTAAAAAAATAGAGGAAACAAGTATACACATTTTAAATACTATGAGGAACTATTTGGCTTCAAAGGACAAGATATAATTTTGATAAATCAAAGAAGTTTTTGATACCTTGGTTCTGGTGATAGCTATATCAAAGTATATCTTCAAGTGGAATATGTTTGCTACATACAAATTATACCTTAATAATTTTTTTATAAAATTATAATAATAGAAGTCCTAAGAATGTCAACTTAAAAGAAAATGAGGATTTATGTGAGAGTTAAGTAAGCAGTGGATATATATCAAAACACACTGTAAGAAATTGTCAAAAATTAATACAAATTAAAAATGAACTTAAATGAAAAATACTGAATTGGTCAGGTATGATGTCATAAGCAATATGGATGAGGATGCAGGATTTCATCTCTGTTATACAATGTTTGATAAATGGGTCTGTTTCCCAAAACCTAAACAAGTACATATAATAAAATATTAAAAGTCAAAACCAGAGGTAATCTGAACAAACAAATCTTCATTTTTAGAAATAAGGGATGTATACCTTAAAAGTGTAGCAAACATCTTTCTGCTCAGAATTCTGTCTACTTCTGTATACACAAATAACAAACAACTGTAGCTATAAAGATCCTGTCATATGATTAAATTAGCTTGCACTCCTATTCTTTTCCAGATCACTGTTTTGATGCATAGCATTCATTTATTAAACAGCTTATTGTCACCAATTTTTAATTGCAATGTCTCTCTTAGTAACCACTCACTGGGCATATAAAAAACACTTAAGATTTCCCACTTAACTTGAGGGAAACATTAAAATTATGAAATATCCTTGATTCCTTTACAGTTTTAAAAATTGGAGTACTTGGCAAATAAATATTTTTAACTTGGAAGAAGTTACACATATGTTATTAACAACCCAATTAGTGAGCATGATAAAGTAGGAAAACTATACAATTGCTGAAATTATTAAATATTTTTGAAAAATAAACTGAAGTTTATTTCCACTTACTAATTTGTATTTTGAGTTCACATGCTGAGCACTTTTGGCATAAAATAGAATCTATGAAAATATATGTTGAATTTTCCAAGAAGCTTCTCTCTGTATTTTCTTTTACATTTCAGCAAAAACACAAATTGGAGGCTGTATACAATATGTAAAGATTATTTCACAAAATTACTTAGGGATGGCAGTAAGCTTTGCCCTTTGGTTCACTGTGGAAGGGAAGCTCACAGCTATGAAAAAAAATTATTTCATTTCTTTATAAAGCAATCAGGGAGGTCAGAGGTGGAAAATTTCTCTAGGCTGCTTTGATAAAGAAGTTTATTCTAATGGATAGAAGGAACCACCTATGCTTCCTAATCAGCACTTTTAATCTCAGCAGGGGTCAAGTCTTTTGTTCAGTAAGAAGGTGAGTGCCTAAATGAGATTCATTCATATCAGAGTGCCATCTCTTTTCAATTTGGTGGTTATTTAGGAATTTTGCTGCCAAGGGCAAGCTTCCAAATCTGGAGGCAAAACTAGACAAATCTCTCTGTGCATAAGGAATAAGGCTTTCTTATGAAAGAGAAAAGTAAGAAATTTATGCACATAAATAATAAGAGCAAGCACCATCACCAATATCCTAGCAAATTCTGAAGTTCTGAAATAGTCTACATTGTAGACCTTAGAAATCCAGAGCTAGTATGTTATAGAGGACAGATGTCTAAAATGGATCTCATGTGCTGAATCTTAAGGGTTGACAGGGCTGGGTACCTTCTAGTGATTCTAGGGAGGGAGAATCAAACTTCTTGACTTATCCAAGTTTCACTAGCCAAATATTTACTATGTATCATCCCCAAATCAACAGCACCCCATCCTCAAATTTCTCTCTGCTCTGGTCTACTTGTCTATGTAAAGAATTCTTTTGGATTTTCCCCATTCATTAGGGACTTTGGAATATTTACTGCACACAAATCATGCAGAATAACCTTGTCATCCCAGAATCCTTAAATTAATGATGTCTGCTAGTAACTTTGTCACGTAAGCGAAAAGATTCACAAGTTCCAGACATTATGACATATTTCTGTGGAAGTTATTCTGCCTATTCAATATGATAACATTGTGAATTCACTCAATAAAGGGTAAGCTAATGAAATAATTCATAATGTCTGCTGTCCTTGTATACATAACTGGAAGAATTATGGAAGAAATTATGTTTATATATAGGAAAGACTTAGAATAATCCAAAGACAGATGGTAGAGGGCTGAAGCATAAAGTCCAGTTGAACTAAATTTATCTAAGCTGAATTCAATGAGGATTTTGTGACAGAAACAAACTATATTATATTTAATCATGTATTTATTTTGCCAAGCTCTTATGGTGAATTTAATTTCCATTTCTGTATGTAATACAGAACAGATGAACTTCATGTAAATGATTCTCTTTTTTATTTTAGTTGCTCAAACAAGTCCCCTTTTGGGGTGTATAATTTATGCTTTAATAGAAGATAATCTAAACAAATATTCTAGCTATTTAGAGGTCACTTATATTTGAGAAGCTGTTCTGTCATTATAGAGCCATAAAAATTAATAGTCCATGAATGCTGCCTGAGTTCAACACCAAAGGCTAAATAGAATAAAACAAAACATTAATTAAAGCCTATTATACTCAGCAGTTGGTTAAGGGAAATGTGGTTGCAGAGTAACTTAAAATAAAGTAATGAATAAAATAATTCTATCATGACAACAGATGAAGTTTATTATAACACTATTGATATCCATTGTTTTTCCTTTCACTTTTCTTCCTGCCTATATACATCTCTCATTTTGACATAAGTGTCATTATAATATAGAGGAATTATTTGCATTCAACTTTTAACAACTCGCTACAATAACCCCTTTCATTTCAGTGGTTACAAAGTATTCAACAAGTGGGATTTAGTTTGGTTCTCTGTTGCTGTGCTAAAGCTCAGTAAAAGAAACTTGTGAAGGATAGGTTTTATTTAATAATGCATTTCCAGGTAGTAATCCATTATGGAGGGAAATGAAGGCAGGAACTCAAACATGGATGCATAAGTTGATGCTGAGACCATGGAGAAATGCCACTTTCTGGCTTGTTCCTTGTGAATTTTTTTTTGGTTTCTTTTTTCTATAATCCAGTATCCCCGGCCCAGGAGTGGCACTGTCTATGATAGGCTTTGCTATTCCACATCAAGTAACAATTTAAAAAATTGCTCACAGACATGACTATAGGTAAATCTAATGGTTCCCTAAGAGCTGGAGTTACAGACAGTTGTGAGTCACCTCACATGGGTGTTGGAAACTGAATGTGCATTTTCTGTAAGAACATTATGTACTCCATAAAGATGAGCTATATCTGTCTATTTTTAAATTGTTTTATTATTTTTACATGTTTGTAATTGTATGCATGTGCACTTGAATGGGTGTTAGATGACAACTTGAAAGTTAGTTCTCTCCTTCCAATATATGGTTGGTTATTGGGGTTCAAATTCAGATTGATAGTTTCTCCACAAAATAGTTTTACCTGCTGATTCATTATCCCTTCACTCACTTAAAATAAAATAATAATCTGTATATTTTGTCTTTTGAAAAAATAGTTTTCTATAATATCTGCTCTGAAGTTCATACAGGCGTGTTAACAGCAAGTTGAACACATGATCATAACTGCAGGCTGCTCTGCCTTTCCCACCTCTTCCATGAAGACAATTCCAGACATTCACTACTCATAACAATACCATGCTAATTTGAAATT
Organism: Phodopus roborovskii; assembly: GCF_943737965.1. Taxonomy (NCBI): domain Eukaryota; kingdom Metazoa; phylum Chordata; class Mammalia; order Rodentia; family Cricetidae; genus Phodopus; species Phodopus roborovskii. Next base: position 645,517 of record NW_026125861.1, on the reverse strand, counting down.
TTCCAGTCTTTCACTCAGTATGATCCTTTTTAAGACTTTAATTCCCTAGAGAACAAGTACTTCACAGATCCTGTGACAAATACTCTGAAAGATTCAAAGAGCCACACATATGTTATTGACTCAGATGTGGAGAGTTCTTGAAAAAAAAAAGTTCTAATACATCCTATTACCATAGTGATCCCCAAAGTTTAACTTCCAGAATCTTCAGCTTAGGGGCTGCTCAAAACATCATTATTTATTGAATACTTCATCTGCATGATCTGATGCTTCCTGTAGCTGCCTTCTTAGGATAATTAATTTATTCACTGCTTTTTAGTACTTACTAAGAACCAGAAGCTTTGGAAATATCAGTAGATAGAATACGGTCATCTTTTTATGGCAGATATTTTTCTAATTAAGATGACAAAATTATCCAATATTATTGGTAAGTCAGGGATAAAACAAGGTGATATGCTGCAAAAGTCTATATCTTATTCTAAAATTACATTGAAGCATGTTAACAGAAAGTTTTCTCACAGTGTAACTGGATAAGGAAGATTGCACACCATCAGTCATGTAAGAATTTATAATTAGTTTGCTTTGCAAAATACCAGCAGAAATTTAATAGCTAATTCTTCCCTCTGTTTTGAGAAGGTACAAATTTTATTTTTGTTCTTAAGCCCTTTTTTTATCTAGGAAATCTCATAGCAATACTAGGCACCACATGGAGAAAGACAGTACCCAACAACTTTATTCATATCTACATTATTTTCATGCCTAACCAAGGCTTGGTTATGTTGCTTGAAAGAATACTGGGGAACAGTCTTCTGGCTGATATTATACATATTATACAAGGTTTCCTCTGTGAAAGAGACAGCTATGTATCCTGGGACCACAGGAAAATGGCCTACAACCACCAAATCCTAGGAGTTGACAGCAGTGAGGAAATATGCTTAAGACACTGAAATTATAACTGAAGTAAAACCAACCTAAATAATCTGCTTGACAGACCTTGGAAAAGGTCAGTGAAGCAGTATGAGCAACAAAAATTTTACATATAAGCTACAAAGAAAATCAGTTTTCATATATAGTAAATGTACTTTCTGACATCCAGTTTTTTTCTAAATATTTTAAATAGTCTCATCCTGCATATGGTTCAAAGAGTTAATTTAGCAATGGCTTTTATTTTGATTTTAAAAATATTTCTTTGTAGTTAATCTCACTCATGAGATCATGAAACTAAAATAATTATCCAACATATAGTCATATATACAAAGAAGCACTCAAACTATCATTTGAGAAGCATTCCAATGTTCTTAGTAACAGAAAATTCCTTAGGCTAGTTTACATTAATATAATAAGCATCAAAACTTAATCACAAAAGATATTTATTCTGATTTAGTAATGGTTCTTTTCCAAGACCCAGGATATCATTTCTTTTGAGTAGTTGGCTAAATTTCTTGTACCAAATTGAGCAGGAATTAAGTCTAATTATAAGGATGTTGGTTACCACCAAGTTATATGTGGCACTAAATTTCACTTAGAATAACTAACAAACCCTGACAAAATATATACTTCTGCTTATATATTTGTATGTGATTTAAAACAATATAAGTTTACCTTCTGATATCACTTGTTGACTATTTAATTCCAATGAGGACTTTTCCCCCATGTTTCAAATTCTAAAACTCACTATAAACAAGGCTACCCACTCTTAAATCAATCATCTTTCATTTCTTCTGTTGTCAGAACTTCCTAGCTCCCTAGTGCCTGTTCTTACTCTCAGAAATCCGCATTGTGAACACATGTGGATTTTTGGTGTTTGCAGAATTCCCATCTAAACGGCTGTAAGGAAGCTTCAATATTACCTACTACATACAACAGAAATCTTTGCAGTGTCAACCCAATTGTCTAGTCTGCAAATGCTGTCTTGCAAATGGTGTCTAACAGTAACATTTAAATGCACAATTGAAGGGATAATTGGGAAGATTATGAAGATTTTGCTTAACTAGAAAGATGACAAAGTTTCAAAGATACTATGTAATAAAGGTTACTTATGAACTACTGAAGCATTTTTGCTATTTCTTCCATCGTGGAAATATTTGTGTTTTTTTTCAATGATGTAAATACACTTATAACCATATCATCATTTTTAGGAGTCAGGGGTCTATTTTTTCTCATACTGCAGTAAATTTATCAGGAAACTTCCTGTATATTTCTGTTCTCGATCCTGATAAAATATGTCCATCTTTTAATTTTCACTTTTCTTGGAACTTTTTCCCTATATTCCCTTTCTATGCCTCTCAATGGTATCTCCAAACTCTCCTTCTGAGTGTTTAGTTTCTTGGTTTTCACCTTCATCTGCTGTATTCCTCTAGTCCCTGGGAAGTGTTTCTCACATGTATTATTTACATTTGCATAATGTTAATATGCTTATGTGGATACTTAGTACCATTTATTTGCTCATTTCACAACAGATTCTTCCCATCTTTAGAATCTCTCAAGCCCATTTGCTTCCAATTCATTTTAGACTTTAGTGCTAGAACAATTTTCTATATCACAAATCTTAGTAAAACGGATTTGATTTCAACAATTCCAAATTCTTCAATGACCCTTTGGCATAGTTTAAATGCTGAGGTTCAGAATTGTTTCCTTAGGGTAATGTTCAATTTCGTGTATATTCTAGCCTGAACTTCTATGTGCACTCTTACTGCTATGCCCTTCCATGTAAGACTCTGTTCTTCAATTGAGTACCTTGTCACTATTGATTGAATATCATAATATTCCAAGTTTTAAGCATATATTCATGTTTAACCAAGCTGTCTTACCTATCCTAAAGTATTAATGTATACATTATGTAAGTTATATACATTAGATGTATCTGTGATGTTTATGAAGCATGTAGATTCCAGAATCCATCACAGGCAACATATAGAATCTATATTTTTTAACAGGCATCCCATATCATTCAGGCATGGGCTAAATTGTGATTTCTCTAAAGGCTCAAATAGAATACTGCTCTAAGACTCCTCTATCTTTGCTATAACCTACAATACACTATGGGGTAAATATTATAAAAATTGGTAGATTTTATTTTGGTACTCAATGTCTTAAGCTAAAGAAGCTCCTCATTTCAAGGTACTAGATATAATCAATGCCATCTTGAGGGTCCAGAGTTCTGTTCTTTTTGTCCTACATGTTGAAACTCCTCCTACCACTCCCCGCAACTTCCTTGTCTCCTAGTCCTGCCTATATTGCTTTCCTAATGGCCAACAGTGCTTTATTGATTAACCAATATGAGAAAAATATTTACAGAATGACATCTCATATCATTTCCTATTTTTTGTCTAAAATAAAAGGAAGGTTTGAAAATTTAACATAGTAAAATATATAAGAAAATAGTTATCAAATAAGAACCACAGTTAACAATATTTAGTCCACCAACATTTAGCAAGATTTAAAGAAAATATTCCATTATCTATCTTATCCTATGAGTCTATAGTCCTATATGTAACTCACCTTTAATCCTAACTGAGGAAAACTATAACCATAACTATCTGTCTTCAACTCCCTCAAAGACCACAGAAGGATAATATATAAACTTTAGAAATGACAGAGACAATTCACCTGGTTAGACATCTGAAGTTCATCTGTAATGTTCCATCTTCAATATATAGGCCATAATGTGTCTGGGGGACTTCTCAGCAAAGCAAGAAATTTCAAAATGTCCCACCTGTGTTGGCAGTTTGTCAGTCACTTTTCTGTGTGTCCTGTAGAATGTCTGGCAGACTCTTCCATGAAGCAGGAGCCCTGTAGCAATGTCCATCTTGAATCAAAAGTCACCTTCCTGTGGGTCCTGCATGTCCAGTTTATACAGCATAAAGTGAAACAGTCCAGACAAGAGTAGTATCTTGCCCAAATGCCTAATCCACAACACATCCCTTTTATGTCCATCTTCCTTTCTGATGCAGGGGGTGTTGCGAGGAGCAGTTGTGCCTCACTGTTAAGAAAAACACTAAACCATTTTAAATGCCATATTATTTAGATCTTTGAAAGTTTTGAAGATTGCCTATTCATCTCAAATACATCTCTGTATATCTAGAAATCATAACTAACTTAACTATAAGTTTTGGCTATTATAGGTAAAACCTAAAGTTTTGACTATTATATGTAACTATCTAAAATCTGTACTAAATTATGCATTACATTTTAAACTAGCTATATAAAAATAATACCTAAACAAGAAGGGAAATGTACATATCATAAAATTGACGTTAAATTTGTATCAATAAATGAAAATCCATTCAAAAACAAAGTATTCATATCCATACCATAGTCCCCTTTTTACCTTTAAAGAGATTGATTGTGGTCATTAAACATTTATAACCAATACCATTTATGTGAAAACAAACATTTATAAACAATATTTGGGAATTTGGGCATTGTTCTTTCCAAACTGCTTCCTGTTGGTAGGGGACGCTGTCTTGGGGATCTTAAGAAGATGTAGAAATCCTGGCTTTAGTGGTCTGCAATGCTGCCTTGTCCCTGCTGTTTTGAATGTTGGATCACCTGGGACAATATTTCAGGGGGTCTTGATTGATCAAAACATGTTAGCCTAGGAAGAATCCATAGCTTTTCATTTTCTGTGTAAATAAAAATAGAAATTCTTTTTCCCTAGTAACCTGTAATTAGACTTAAATTTTGGAGTCAAAGTATTTTTAAAATATACAAATTGGATTAATTTAGCAGCATTGATAATCAAAGGTATTGTAGCAATTATTTCTTCCTTAGCAATTGAGCAATTTAAAGAAAACATCATAGCATATATTATCCAGAGTCTCTCTGTGCTTTCCATCGTCACATGACTTTTTTATTATTCTATTTCTTATGCTTCTATTTTTTTCATTTTCTGATAAATAAATAAATGAAATAAACTTTCACATTTTGAGTATGTGAACATAAAAATGTTCTATATTTCCTTTGGTCTCTAGCAATGTCCTAGATTTTGGCTAGAATAAGATACTTTGTTTTCCACATAGTTATCATCTACCAAATTTAGAAATTTTCAAAGTAGTCATGAAATAAACTCAATGTAGTCTGAAAAACTGTCCAATAGGCATGTAGGGAATAGATAGTGTTAAGGCACTTTGAATATCATTATTGAGAATGAAGCTAGGAAATGAAGGCAGACTCAAACACAAGTAAATATGTTCTGACAACAAAGTGAATCCCAGGTAGTTTTCAACTTCACAGCTAGAGATAATGGAAAACTTGATAAGTTGGTGATGTAACATTTCGTATATAGTTTCTGGTTAGAAAGAACAAAAAAATACCACTGGTGTAAATTAACTTTCTTTCCTGAACAACTACTCATTCAAAATAAATATTATACTGAATATAAAAGCCTGGAGAAAACACCTCAGAGGATACAAATAAAGGGAGGAATCTCTTGAGATACAACAATGACTCAGATACTTGACTAAAAAAAATATACTAATATTGAAAGTATGCATAAGGTAGTGCAAATGGTTAAAACAACTCTCTGCTATTGTTGCCCTGCTATACAATTATTCCTTAAATTAGTGACTCTCCTATATTTACCTCCTTTACCTTATATAAAGAGCCTCCAATCTCCTATTTCCTCTATTGCTTGTGTCCTGATATTTTCCTTTACCCTCCTCTCACTTTCTTGTGTTTGAATATCCTTCCCACCCTAAGTAGTGTCCCCTTTTCCAATTCTCTGGTCAGATCACTTGAACCCTGCTAATCCTTTCGTTATTGCTCCCCAAAACTGTATTCTGGAAATGGTCTCATTTTTCTTTCCTGATTTTTGTAGTTACTACAAGCTATATACTCACATTTGAAGATTCAATTTTGTGTGCCCTGGGTGACCATGAACTCAGAGAAATCCATTTGCCTTTGTCTCCTGAGTCCTGGGAATAAGGGTGCATGCCACTAAAGCCTGGCCTCTATGGATAACTTGTATGTCTGCTGGGATTAAAAGAGTGTTTTACTACTGCCTGATCTCTATAGTTTTGTGGCTGGTTTTACTTTCTAATACTTCTGGAATTCTTTGTTAAATCATAAATAATACATCATCACAAATTATTGAGCCATTTGTTTTTTAAATTTAAAATTGTTGGAGTAAATATTTGTTGAAAATGATTGTTTTTCATTTTGATTAGCAAATAAAAATGCTAATCTGATCTTTAAAGTAAATAAACATGGAATAACTGTTTTATTTTATTTATTGTATCCAGAAAGCATAAATCTAGATATAATTCATATATATAGTATCTAATATTTTTAGATTCATCTAATTAGAAAGTATTTGAAAGGTAAAGAGTTACTTATATATTAATATGAGTACTTATTAGAATACATATCATTTTATTTTCAAAATAGTTTTAAATGTTGTAACCATTTCTAATTAGTGAAAATTCAAATGTATATATGGTTCAAATAACTTATCAATAAAAAATGAATCTCAAGGTAACAATTTTAATGTATCTAAAATCTCTGTAGAATATACTTTAAAAATCCCAAGCAATATTTAGTTTTTACCTAATAATTCTATATAAAATATTTCCAAAGATTAGAGGGGAAACTGAGAATGGAGGAGAATGATCAAAAACCTCTCATCTTCATATAAGAAAAGTAAAATGAAGTAAGAACTTTCTAGAACCAAGTACATTTTAAAAATAGCACTGCTGGGAAAACTGCAATACATTGGAACACAGTCCACAAGGTCATCAGCAAATATTCATGGACATATACCATAGTGCTTGTGCCAGTGAGTGTGTTGCGTGTTATAGAATGGATAGCCATGGGGTAAGAATGGAATGATGTACCTTGGGAAGTTAAGCTTTAAATTCAACACAAGTCAAAACATTTCAGACAAGCAAACACAAATCAAGTAAAATGCAGAAAGATTTACTAATGGGACATCACCACTGACTAAGAAAATAAAGCAAGGCAGGTGACAACATATATGTATGATGCCAACAAGTGAGAGTGTACTATTTATATAGCTGGGAAGTGTTTCTGTTCACTTTAACTTGCTCATTTGTACTCCTTGGAGACAAACTCTATTCTTCCGTTAAACTCATCTTACAGAGCTGAATGAATATAGCAATCACTGAGAGCAACTTTCTGTGTTGGTAGTATAAGATCAGGTAGTATTGTTTGTCAAAAACATTTCTGTGGTACTATGTCTAGAAACAAGTATCAACTCAATAGATTATATCTGCCCTGACATGTCTAGTTTCTATTTCATTTTTGAACTGATGGCTTCTGTTTCTCAGTAGGAAATGAGGGCATATGTTTATAGTGGAAGTGTAATTGCTTCTGTTTACATCTGCTTTCTTATTTTCCAAGTGAAGTCTTTTAGACTGTCATGAGAAACACATTAAGCATCCTTGATGTACTAAATGTCCTTGATGAGTACATTTAAACACAGTAGTATAAATCACATATTTTCCATTTGTGTGTTTATCACATTTTATGGCTTCAATCATACATATTACCACCTGAAATGCGTTTTTTCTGGTTATTGCCTTGCACTAGTATGTGAGTTTGATGACTGATGAGCCTTTGTTTTCTTACTTGCTGCTCTAGTCATGAGACCAATGTATGATATATACATAGACATTTTCTAAGTGTTGAATTAGCAAGTACACAGGATAATTGGTGATTAAAAACAAATAGGAACAAGGTTCCTATCCAGGCAACAAATCCTTTAGAATATTTTAGTCTCAAATATCATTGTATCAAAGGAGAAATAACACACTGCCAATATCACTTTTATTTTAAAATTCATGACAGTACCAATACAAGCTCAGTGGATTTCTGAGTGAACAAAGAAATCTCTCTGATTTTCTACAACTTGATACCAGTCAGTAAGACTAACTATTACCCTAAATTTCTGAGGTAGCTTTGGTGTTGTTGGGGTAAAATATGAACCTTAGAGCAAGGCAAATAATTGGAGTTATGTATTCACCTACTCTCCATACAATTAAATTTTCACCTACCGTTATATCTCAATGGAAAATAGAAACCCTGAAGTTTAGATATTGCCATGGGATCTAGCTGCTACAAAATATAATTTATGATAATAACACCTTTTATAGAAGAAATCACTGCACTAGCTAGATCTCACTAGCCATTATCAACACTAATGAAAAGAGACATATAAGAGTTATAGCATATGTCTGCCTTCCCAGTGGATAAATAAACCCAGCCTAGCATCTGCACAGAAGATGTCTAGATCAGAGACTATGTAGTATGCCAGTCAGTTACAGCCTGGTAACAGCAAAGTGAATGGGTTGTGTAAGTGAAAAATTACCTCAAAAACATTGGTATTTTGAAGGAGGAATTCACAGCTGGGCCAGGCAAGCTGTGAAAATTGTGCTTCCTGAAAAAAGAAGGGCTGGCACAGACTTTGAAATGGCTCTTCATGACTAAGAAGCTCACAGGATGCAAAAGATTTTACAGAACTCTTTGAAAACTCTGCTATTTGAGGAACACACAACTCAATTTACTTTTAGGCACAGGATTTATTTATAATGAATCAGCATGGTAGCTATTTTCCTTAGTAGAGAAGCATTTTAGGAAAATTCTCTGAAGTGCTAGAATATAGATAATTTCTTTATACAAACAACCTTGATGTGTTTTTTAAATGAAGAATAGAAGAATAAAAATAGTCAATATTATGCTACTGTTTAGAGAGGAAGATAATTACAAGAGTACAATATTCATAAAACACTAACATTTCATAAGACACTTATAAGTTACTTGTTTTGTTTTGTTTTTTTTTAAAGAGACATAAGTCTGTCAAGTGATAGCCATAACTGGTCTGGATTTTCTGATGCTTTTTATTCACCCTTTAGATTTCTGAAGTTATAGGTGTACACCAGCAGGTACGATCATGCGTTGTTCCATAACAACATTAATATGGTCATACTAAGTCATCTTGTAAAATAATCCTGCCATTATCTACCTAACATACACAGTTGTTTTAAGATGCTGACATATATTCTTAATTTATATCTTTGCAGTATGGACCTTATACCTATGCATCATCACTTCATTAAAATGCTCCCCAGAAGAAATAAAATGCCCTAACTTTAGAAATTGAAGTAAAATAAACAAAAATTTTCGAGGAAGAAAATGTGTATACTGCACTGTGCTTTAGTATTTTAGGATAAGGTATCATTAAAGCATTGCTCATTTTAAACTAGTCACCTCTTATTTATACATTATATGAATAAGTAGAGTCAAAGTGAGTTCAGATTGGATTATAAAGCCATGACACAGCAAAGTAATGTAATACAGACTGAGTATTCTATTCTCCATTTTTCTTTCACTCATGTTTAAACATGTTAAGGTCATCAGCTAATTCAAGTGCCCAAAAATATCAGGTTACTATAACAAATGTCAAATATTCAGAAATATGGAACTTACAATGGTGTATTATGAGAGTAAATTTTGCTGTTTTATTTCATAGATGAGAGTATAAATTCAACTTAGGTAAAATATCCTGGGATTGATTACATGATTTTGGATTAACAGGCAACTAGAGTACTTCTCTCATCTGCCATATGGGTATTTTCTTCCTTTTTAATCTTTATCTAGTTCCTTCACAGGGAAAATGGAATAGACTGCTTTCCATTTCAACATCTAATATTTAATCCTTCATATCACTTGAAAGTTTCTTTGGTGTTCCAGTGTTCTTCAATTAAAGAAACAATTCTTGAATTTTCCTTTCAGAAACACTGTTGAGAAAACTGTGAACCAATTAAATACAAAGAAAGGTACAAAGGAAATATTCAGGCATACTTCTTAAAGATAAACACCTCAATGCCTACATTCCCTTCCTTTTTTTAAAGTGGAGAATGCATATGAAAAGACTTTGCAGCCACATATGATATTATGAAAGTGAGGCAGAAAATAAATGGATTGCTATTCAATCTAAATGATTTCCTAATTGTAATAACAGTCCTAGCATGTACAAAAGACAAAAAAAAAAAAAAAAAAAAAAAAGACAGAGAGATACCATAAAAGAGGGAGACATTATAGGTATGAAGAGAAACCTGACTCTAGAAAAATGTCCAAAGACATACAAGACTGACCCCCACTAACTATTTTAGAAACAGTAGAAAGGATACCATAAATACCCTTTCCTAATAATGAGATTGATAACTACCTTATCCACCATCCTAGAGCCCTCATCTAGTTCCTGATGGAAACAGGAGCAGACACCCACAGCTAAACACTTAGCCGAACTGGAATCCAGATGCAGAGAGGGAGGACAAGACAGAAACCCTGAGAGCTGACATGAACAAGGGGGAGCTAATGGACTGGACATGCAGACTGACAGCTGGGAAACCAGCATTGGATCGACTCAAACCCCCTGAACATGGGTCTCAGTTAGAAGGCCTGGGCAGTCTAAGTGATCTATAACAGTGGAACCAGGATGTATCCCTGGTGCACAAAAGGAATTTGGGAGCACATTCCCCATGGATGGATATTCCCTTAACCTAGAGGCAGGAGGGAGGGCCTAGTCCCTACTTCAAATGACTTGACAAATTTTGTTCACCCCTTCTGGAAGGCATCACCCTCCCTGTGGAGTGGGGTTGGAATGGGAGGGGAGGGTGTTCAGGGGGGCATGAGAATGAGAAAGAGAGGGAGGGAGAGGGAACTGGGATCGATATGTAAAATAAGAAAAAAAATATTAATTAAGAAAAACAAAACAGTCCTAGCATGTATAGAGGTGTTTTGTTGCTCCAGTTAGTGGTAACATAATTTTTTGAATTACTATGAAGTACCAATAGGCATTTACAAGGAAAACATGATGATGATATAAGAAAGCAGATACAAAATATTACAATGGCAAATAAAATATAAATACTCATTTCAATGTTCCAGAGAGTTATTACATGTCCTAAATGGCAAATCCCTGTTGCTAAATGACTAAAGAAGGAATATTAATATACATGTGTCATATAACTTTCAATAAGTTTAACAATAAATATATAATAAATGATTCATAGTATTAAAAATGACAATATGTTTTATTTATAACAGTATTTTATTTTTGTCCATCAGAAAATAAGGTAATAATAAGGGAACTAAATTTAACTGATACTTACTACTACTATTTTATTGCAGTGGGTTCAGTAGCATCTTCTAAAAGTCATGCCTAACTAGCATCTAGAATTTGATATGTTATGTCAGTATGGTACTGCAGATGCAATTATTTGAAGAGCTCAATATGAAATTATAACGGTTATTATAGTTGGCTTTCAATGTAATTACATGCCTTTATAAGTTAATGGAATTTTAACACAGGTACAGAGCAAAGAAGCAAATACTGAGGCAGATAGATTCTGGAGTTGTGCTGCCACTTATCAAGGAGTGCTTAAACTGTCTGCAACCTCAAGAAAATGGGAGATAGTTATTGTAGCATTCTTCTTCATAGTTTCCATATCTTGCATGCCCCTGTTTTCAAGAGATTTTTATCTCTTAAAGTGTAAAAGAATTTGCATCAAGTATTTTAAGGTATCTTTTCAAATAGTTTTTACATCAGCCTTAAAAACTGATACAAAAGAGGAAGCCTATTGCAAGATTGTGCCTTCTTGACATGACAAGGAAGCTGTATCCATGAAATCTCAACAGTATGGTTATCTAAGTAAAGCCACCACAGTGACAAAACTGACTGGCATATCAATTCAGATGGGGGAAATTTCACAGAACCTCACCACTAGATGCAGTGCAACAGGCAATTAGCAACTGCTAAGAGAGGGAAAATTTGCCTTCCTCAGTGATGAGAACCCTAATTCCCTATCTAATACAAAGTGGTCAGATATAAATACATACACATAACACTAAACAGGCTTAGCAAGATATATATATATATATATATATATATATATATTATGTATGTGTGTTTGTACATTTGTATATACACATATAAATATACCTATATATGTATACATATATATATATTTATATATAAAACAAATATATCTGACGGCATGAGTATGACGTATGAGTCTAGGAAAATAGGATATTGGGAGGTTTGGAGAAAGGAAAGGAGGGGATTAATGATTTAACAATATTTAAATAAAATAGATATATTCAAAATAAATGAATGCAGAAGTATATCACATATTTGTTTGCTTAATTTTCACAACAATGTGATCAGGACTTTTTTTTCAGGAAACAATTGCAAATCATAATGCAGAAAACATTACACTTCATTCATTACCCTGGCATGTATGTAATGCTTAATTCTATTTACATAACGCGAACTGGAGACATAAGTAAGTTAGCCTTATCAAGGCGATACAAACTGTATTTGACCCAGTAAAAATACAAACTCAGTTTTCTCCTCTACAAAAGCATGTCATGTGACATAACATTGGTAAGTAATTAAACTAATTCCCTTATTAATTGAAGTGGTATTAATTATCCTCCAACACTTATATAGGATAATTCTCTTCTTCATTGTAATGATTTGGCACTCATATTTGTTTAATAAACCACTGATTGGCCATTATTAAGGCAAAAAGTATAGGAGGGACTACAAGACTAGGAGAATTCTGGGAAGAGGAAAGGCAGAGAAACAGTCTCCAGCCAGATGCAGAGGAAGCAAGATGAGATTGCCTTACTGAGAAAAGGTACTAAGCCATGTATCTAAACATAGATAAAAAATTATGGGTTAATTTAAGTTGTAAGAGCTTCTTAACAATAAAACCGAGAAATAGGCCAAACAATTTATAATTAATATAAGCCTCTGTGTGTTTGGTTGGGACTAAATGATGTGGGACCAGGCAGGACAGAATCTTCCCTCTACAGCATATGTCACTAAAATTATTTAGATAGTGATATGAATGTATATCACTGATGAAATACTTATAAATCTAGCACAAGTCCATGAGTTCCATCATCAGCACACAAAGTTTTATAAAGGAATCTGCATCAAAGTAGAACATGTTATGCTTTTATAACAAACAACCTCAAATTGTCAATGACTTATAAAAAGCACATTATTTTTTTTTCACATGACACATATCTCATTGCCCCAAAGAAAAAATAGAACTGTAGTTACTTTTGCCCCTGGAGTGTCAGAATTGTCTTCATCTTTTAGCATTGTTTGTCTGTAAAGTAGAGAGAAAAAGTACTCCATTTGTTCTAATACTTTTAATTGTATATTTCAAGGAGGAGCAACATAATCACTTTTGCTCGTATCATATATAAATAGTCAAGTAGCCAACACAATCAAGAGTGAACAATGAATGGAATTCTAATACATTTTCATGGAAGAAAATATTTATATAATAAATAGAACTAATGCCTCTCACAGCGATATAAAAATGTTTTCTTTGTTTCTTTTTTACAGCCCTCAAGATACCATTAAAGCATAACTATGTTAGGAACATTAAAAGATATATGTTGCCCCAAATACTATCTTTACCTAGTTTCCTACTTCCTAATTATATTTTTTTCCCTTAAGTTTCTAGAGACCAAGTCTGTCTTCTGATATAGCTCTTTCAATGGATGTGATCTTACTAACCAACCAGGCTGAATACCATATATTTAGGTGCTTCATTGATGTTCAAGAAATGTAATTTGTTACACATTTATTCATCAAGGTTTCAACTTCCACAACATTAGAAAATGTTAATAGTACTAGAAATGCAATACTATTATAGATATACTCATTTGACCCTGAGAATTATTATAAAAACAGACATTGTTAAAATCATTTTCATTTAAAAAATAAGTGATGTTTCCTTATTATACTTAACATTAAGTTGTATCTCTATAGACTATATAAATTAGAGTTTTTGTTTACTTTGATATTTTGCATTGGAAACCCTAGGTCAGTCATCCACCGTGCTGGAAGTCTGATTTTGAGTGTAGGATTTAAGTTGTAAATAAATGTTTCATATATTTTTGTGTAGCAAAAGGTATTAAAATTATTTTTGTATGTTGTTAAAATGGTAGATTCCTGGAACCCTTCACAGATTTGGAAAACTGGAATATGTCAGAGTGAGGTCAGGCAATCCATATTTCAACAAATTTACCGGTTAATTCTCACTAAGACTAAAGATGAAAAATTACTAAAGTATCCTGACATTATTATCTAACGCTTCCCCTACCTTGTTGCACATAATCAGTTTTCAACTCTTAATATTATTCAATAAGTAAAATTAGATTTAGTTGGCCACAGTTTTAAGCACTAGGGATAAGGGATAATTAAGCTGTAAACCATGTCTTTAAGGAATATAGCATTTTTATTTAGATAGTAATGAAAACAGATGCTTTTAATGAAATAATGTCTTCCATTGCAATGGCATATGCCCCCTGAGTATAGACAAGTCATACAGATTTTCCTAATCTATTTAAATAGAAGAATGGTCTTAAAATCGTTAAGTGAAATTAATTCAAAGTTAGGAAAATGGTATTCATATCAGAGGAAATATTCTGTTTAATTTTTATGTGTATGAGTATTTTTCCTGCATGTATATTTGTGTCCCTGGTGCTTATCAGAAATCAGAAGAAAGTGCATATCTCATGGTACTGGCATTGGCAAGCAGTCAGGGGCCACCTTGTGGCTTCTAGGGACAGAATCCAGGTCCTCTGAAATTAATATTTACTGATAAGACATATTAGTAGTCTCCCCTTTTTATGGCTTTTTCCTTCATCAAATTTATGTGATATCAAAGAGTTGATTTATCATGAAATCTATTCCCTCATAATTGACTATGTGTGTGATGATTATTAAATTCCTAAAGTCATGTCTGAGCAATTAATACCAGGCTTTATGATGAATTGCAACAGTCGCATCTGCCCAAAATATTCTACCTTTTCATTGTCTACTATAAACAGGATACTTTTTCTACTGATAGTTGAAAATCATAGTTGGCATATTTTTACACAGAATATGAATTATATTGTAATACTTGCAGTTTGTACTCTATTTCAATAAAATCCTTACGCCAATATACAACCAAATAAATAACTTTAATAATAATTTATGAAAGTTTGTCCAAATTTATTTCTTGCAGCAAATAGCTTCTATTATGGAATTTTGCAAGAGTAATTTAAGGGAAAACTGTTCTCAATAATGTGGTGGATGGCTGGCAGAGAACATATATTTCTTATTAATTAATGTATATTATACTCTATTTTGATTCTTCCACTATGGAAAACTAATATCAAGGCACTAAAATTTATATATTTATTATTAATTTATCCATATTGTAAATATTTTCTTACATACTACCTTGTTGGCTAAATTTAAGATCACAGTTTTCTATGGTGTAAACAGAATAGACATGTCTCCTGAAGTGAGAAAAATCCTTTGGATTTCACTTATTTCTTAGGATTGAATAATTCTACATTAGTGATAATCAGGAATGGTAGTTGTTTTCAGTAGAATGTAAATAATAAACTTCAAATCAATATGCCTCTCATTTTTAAAAGTTAGCATTGGATATTCAGGTATATGTATTCCATTCGGAATACCCATAGAAGTCAGGAAAGTACTAAAGGCACTTTCAAAGTAAGGATGATAGAAGGAAATGTATTGAGTATTAAAAGAGAGTAACAAAAAAAGAAAAATAATTAATAGTCCTAGCTTTGATAGATTACTTGTGTGACACTGGAAACATGTTCAGTATATCTACAATGTGTCTTCTTCAAACTAGAACTATTATTAAACACATTGTAGAATTCCTTATTATCCCATGATGTACTAAGAGCAATATCTAGCAGGTGACTCTTTTTATAAATGGCATTCATTGACAAAATGTCATTCTCATACCTTCAATTTGAGTTAAAAATTGGTTAATATGGCCTTGGAGGAATACATTAATTCAATTCACTGGACATGGTGGCTAGCCAGCACTGCTATGAGCAAAGCTAAATGAGTATCAGCACTAAGTAGAAATAGTGAAGTAATGGCTGAATTGAAATTATAAGTACAACTTATACTATATAATAATTGTTTTTACACAATATAGAAGAATTAGTTAAGGACTATAACCAGGCTCTAATGCTTCCTGTTGAGGTTTAGTTTCCATTAAAAGGCAAAAGAGGTATTAGAAAAACAATTCTTAAGGAGACAAAATAAAAGAGGGCAGAACAAAAATAAATTTTATAGTTTCAATGTTATTTCTAAGTATGTGAGTGAAATACAAACTGCAATGGAAAAGATAGTAGACTGAATCATCTGGAGATCAATAAAGGTTCCTGACAAATTGAAAAAAGTAAGCACCATTACTTCACATGAAGCAAAAATGGGGATGACAGAATATGAAAAAGCATGAAGGTAGGGACAAGGATCACGAAAGGCTTCCAGACCTGTAAATATACTTTCCATTTTAATAGTCACATGTCTATTATAATTTTATATGCCAGCTACAATTATTAAAGTTTTCATGAAGGGTGAATTGCATAACATTTTTTCTAATTATATAAATTATGACCAATTTGTTCAAAGGTACCTCCTACTTTCTCTTCTAAGAGAGTCAGTGTTCCTGGACTTAAGTTGAAGTATTTGATCCATTTGGACTTCAGTTTTGTGCCTGAAAATAGATATGGATCTATCTGTAGTCTTCTGCAAGTCAGCATCCAGTTATGCCAGCACTATTTGTTGAAGATGCTTTCTTTATTCCATTGTATACTTTTAGTTGCTTTTTCAAAATCATGTGTTTGTAGGTGTGTGGGTTAATATCAGGGTTTTCAGTTCTATAACACTGGTCTTCCTGTCTATTTTTGCACTAATAACAACCTGTTTTCTGGACTATGACCCTATAATAGAGCTTAGTGATAGGATAGTGATGTCTACAGATGTTCCCTTAATATACACATTGGTTGTTTTGGTTATCCTTAGTCTTTTGTTTTTCCATATAAAGTTTAGTATTGTTCTTTCAAGGTCTCTGAAGAATTGTGCTGGAATTGCATTGAGTCTATAGATTACTTTTGGCATGATTGACATTTTTACTATGTTGAACCTACCTGTTCAAGAACATGGGATATCTTTCCGATTTCTGGTATCTTCTATAATGTCTTTCTTTAAGAATAAAATTTCTTATTATATAGGTCTTTCACATATTTGGTTAGTGTTGCCCCAAAATACTTTATGTTGTTTGTGGCTATTGTAAAAGGTGATGTTTCTCTGATTTCTTTATCAGCACTTTATCATCTGTATATACTGAGGCAACTGAATTTGGTGTTGTTGTTATTGTTAATCTTGTATCCTGCCACTTTGCTGAAGGTGTTTATCATGTGTATAAGTTCCCAGGTAGAGTTTTTC
This sequence comes from Phodopus roborovskii, assembly GCF_943737965.1. NCBI lineage: Eukaryota > Metazoa > Chordata > Mammalia > Rodentia > Cricetidae > Phodopus > Phodopus roborovskii. The sequence continues at coordinate 628,212 of NW_026125861.1, read as the reverse complement.
TGGTCACTTATGTAAAATATCATATCATATGCAAATAGTGAAAGCTTGACTTCTTCCATTCCAATTTGTACCCCTTAATGTCCTTTTGTTTTCCTACTTGTATGTCTGATTTTGAGGAATCACATTGAGTTTCTCTCCATTTAGTTTGATGTTGCCTGTTGGATTGGTACAGGAGACAGCTTTCTGAATGTAACACTGAGATCAACAATTAATAAAATGGACCTCATGAAATTGAAAAGCTTCTGTAGAGCAAAGGACACAGCATCCCACAGAATGGGAAAAGATGCTCACCAACCCCACATCTGACAGAAGGCTGATTTCCAAAATATCCATAGAAATCAAGAAACTAGTTAACAAAACACCAAATAATCCAATTAAAAAGTGGGATACAGAACCAAATAGGGAATTCTCAATAGAGGAATCTAAAATGGTTAAAAGACTCTTAAGGAAGTGCTCAACATCCTTAGCCATCAGGGAAATGCAAATCAAAACAACTCTGAGATACCATCTTATACCTGTCAGAATGATTAAAATAAAAAATACCAAGACAATTTATGCTGTAGAGGATGTGGAGAAAGGGGTACACTCCCCCACTGCTGATGGAAGTACAAATTCATACAGCCACTTTTGAAATCATTATGGCTGTTTGTTAGGAGTAGGTTTTTCCCTGTAGCCAGTCTGATCCCACCACCACACCAGGCCCAAATAATACACACAGAGACACTGTATTAGATATAAAGCTGGTGGCCTGTTTCTAATGTTTCTTATTGGCTGGCTCTGTTTTAATGATGAACGCATTTCTATTAATCTAAGTATTTCACGTGGTCTCATCTTACCGGAGAGAGAGTCTGGCATTCTCTCTGTGCTCCATCTTGATTCTTGCCGATCTTGCTTTCCTTTTGGCCAACAGTGCTTTATTCATTAGCCAATACGAGAAACATATTTACAGAATGACATCTCCCATCATCTCCTCTTTTCTGTCTAAAATAAAAAGAAGGGTTTTAACTTTAACATAGTAAAATATATAAAAAATAGTTATCAAATGAGAACAACAGATAATAATATTTAGTCCATTAACATTTAGCAAGATTTAACCATAGCTGTCTTCAACTCCTTCAAAGACCACAGAAGGATAATATATAAACTCTAGAAATGACAGAGACATCTTGCTACCTGATCAGTCACCTGAAGTTCTTCTATAATGTTGCATCTTCAGCCTATAGGTCATAGTGTGTCTGCCAGACTCCTCAGCAAAGCAAGAAATTTCAAAATATCCCATATATGTTGGCAGTTTGTCAGTCCCTTTTCTCTGTGTCCTGTAGAATGTCTGGCAGACTCTTCTATTAAGTAAGAACCTTGTAGCAATGCCCATCTTTTATCAGCAGTCACTTTCCTGTGGGTTCTGCATGTCCAGTATATACAGCATAATGTCAAACAGTCTAGACAAGAGTAGAATCTTGTCCAAATGGCTAGTCTTGCCATATTGAAAGCAAACTCCATAAGGTGTTTCTTTAATGTCCATCTTCCATTCTGATGCAGGTGGTAATGCAAGGAGCAGTTATGTTTCACTTTCAAGTAAAGCCCTAAACCATTTTAAATGTCATATTCTGTATGTCTTTGAAAGGTTTGAAGAATGCCTATCCACCTCAAATACATCTTGAAAACCTAACTAGCTTAACTCTAAGTTTTGACTATCATAGATATCTATCTATAATTTGTACTAATTTATACGTTACATTTCTAAATGAGCTATATAATCACAATACCTAAACAAGAAGAGAAATATACATATCACAAAATTGACTTTAAATTGTATCAATAAATGGCAGTCCATTCCAAAACAAAGTAATCATATCTATACTATAATCCCCTTTTTTTTACATTTAAAGATATTTGTTGTGGTCATTAAATATTTATAACCAACCCATTTAAATGAAAACATACATTTATGAACAATATTTGGGAATTTGGGCATTGTTCTTTCCAAACTGCTTCTTGCTAGTAGAGGGTGCTGTCCTGGGGATCCTAAGATGATGTAGAAATTCTGTCTTTAGTGGTCTGTCAGGCTGCCTTGTCCCAAAGGTTTTCAATGTTTCAGGGGATCTGGCTTGATCAAACCATGTTAGTCTAGCTTTTCATTTTCAGTGGAAACAAAACTAGAAATCCTTTTCCCCAGTAACCTATACTTAGAATTAAATTTGGAATTCAAAGCATTTTTAAAGTATGCAAATTATATTAGTCCAGCAGCATTTGTTTTAACAGTTGTTGCTATTTCCTCAGCAGTCAAACAATTTAAAGACAACAGAATAGCACATAGTATCCAAAGTTTCTCTGTGCTTTCCATCTTTACATGGCTTTTTTATTACTCTATTTCTTCTATGTTTTTGTTTTTTGAGACAGGGTTTCTCTGTGTAACATTTATCTGTCCTTGAATTAACTCAGTATACCTGGCTTACTTTGAAATCACAGAGATCTGCTTGCCTCTGCCTCCCCAGTGCTGGAATTAAAGGTGTGTGCCACCAGATTCAGCTACTCTCTGTCTTTTTAAAACCATTTTATTCTTTTTCTCTCCCAAGGCTACGTATATTTTAAAACACACTGTAAATCTTTAGAGGTTTTTCTTAATCTGAATCTGTCTATACTGTAAATCTTTATCTTTTTCTGGACATGAGTCTTTTATCTGGTAAACAACAACATCGTTAAAATGAAAGCCACAGCTGTGTTAGCCACGTTCTATCCAAGATGGTGGTGGGTATCTTTACTGCCAGAACTGAGAGCTGTGCTGACTGCCTTGATATATGCTGGCATCCAGCAGCATGCTGCCACCTTGGAGATGTGGTCACTGCCATTGCCAGTTCTGGTACACACCATTAAGTGTTTAGCAGAGCTCTTTAAAAACCTTGAGGATTTTGCCACTTATGCTGAGTCAGGAAACCTCCCTTAAAGGAGTCACACAAATTTCTGCTTGTCTCTAGCAAAACAAAGTACAACTGAGAAAAATTCTGTTACCTAGAAACCTTGCTGTCTCTGTTATTTTATTTCTAAAACCCTTTCTTAAGCTTTTGTTAAGTTTTAAGTGGACGTTCTTCAGTCTGAGTTGGAGGCCATTATGTTACAAGTATGTTTCTCCTCGCCTGTCTGGACCCATGTCCCGCCAGCTCCAAATAATACACTGAGACTCTGTATTAGATATAAAGCTGTAGCCAGTTACTTGTTTCTTATCGGCTATCTCTGTCTTAATTATTAACCCATTTCTATTAATCTAAGTACTTCAACATGGTATTATCTTACCGGAGAGAGGGGCTGGCGTTTTACTGTCTTCCATCTTGACTCTCCTCCCTACTCTCCTCCTAGTCTCCTAGTCCTGCCTATCTTGCTTCCCTATTGGCCAACAGTGCTTTATTCATTAACCAAAAAGAGAAACATATTTACAAAATGACATCTCCCATCAGCTGTTCCTCAGGATAATGGGATTCAGTCTGCCTCAAGATTCAGTAATTCCACTTTTAGGCATATACCCAAATTCATACACACATTCATACCACAAGGACATATGTTCATACATGTTCATAGCAGCATTATTTGTAATAGTCAGTACCTGGAAGCAACCTAAATGCTGCTCAACTGAAGAATGGATGTGTTCTTTAATTCGATTTACCGGTATTTTATTGAGTATGTATGTTTAAATATTCATGAGGGATATTGGTCTGTAGTATTCTTTCTTACTAGTGTCTTTGTATGGCTTGGATACCAAAGTCATTGTAATCTCATAAAGAGTTTAGCAATGAACCTTCTGTATCTATTGTGTGGAACACTTTGAAAACTATTCTTATTAGCTCCTATTTGAATTACTACATTGAACCCATATGGCCCTGGGCTCTTTTTGATTGGGAGAATTTGATGACTACTTCTATTTCATTAGGAGTTATAGGTGTACTTAGGTTGCTTATCTGTTCTTGATTTAATTTTGGTAAGTGCTATCTATTCAAAAAGTTGTTCGCTTCTTTAAATTTTTGAATTATGCAAAGTATGTGTTTTCAAAGTATGACCTGAAGATTCTCTAGATTTCCTCAGGGTTCTTTGTTATGCCCCCTTTTCCTTTCTGATTCTGTAAATTTGTGTGTTCTCTCTCTGCCTTTTGCTTAATTTGGATGAAGGTTTGTCTATCTTTTGATTTTCTGGAAGAACCAACCCTTTGTTACATTGATTCCTTGCATTGTTTTTCTGGTTTCTACTTTATTAATTTCAGTCCTCAATTTGATTATTGCCTGGCACCTATTTCTCTAGGCTGATTTTGCTTCTTTTTGTTCCAGAGATTTCAGTTGTTCTGTCAATTCTCTAATGTGACAATTCTCCAGTTTCATGTGGGCACTTAGTGCTCTGAACATTCCTCTTATTACGGCTTTCAATGTGTCCCATAAATTCGGGTATGTTGTGTCTTCATTCTCATTGAAATCTAGGAATTCTTTAATTTCTTTCTTTATTTCTTCCTTGACACAGAAATAATAATGAAATTGCATATTGTTCAGTTTCCATGAGTTTGTAGGATTTCTGCAATTTGAATTGTTGTTGAATTCTAACTTTAAAATATGGTGATCCTATAAAATACAGGGATTACTCAAATATTTTTTGTATTTGCTGAGGTTTGCTTTGTTGTTATGTTGTCAGTTTTAGAGAAGGTTCCATATGGCACTGAGAAGGCGGTATATTCTTTTGTGTTTGGATGCAATGCCCTATAGATGTCTGTTAAAAACCAATTGAGTCATAACATCTCTTTGCTCTTCCTTTTATTTGTTAAGTTTCTGTCTGAGAGCCCTGTTCAGTGCTGAGAGAGACGTCTCCCACTATAGGTGCATGGTGATTTGAAATTTAGTAATGTTTCTTTTACAAATGTGAGTATCTTAGTATTTGGGGCATAGGTGTTCAGAATTGAGACTTCATCTTGATGGATTTTTCTGTGATGAATATGAAAAGACCTTTTTCATATCTTTTGATTGATTTTAGTTTGAAGTCCAATTTCTTATATATTAGAATTGCCACACCAGCTTGTTCCTAAGGACCATTTGATTGGAAAACCTTTTACCATTCCTTTAATCTGAGATTTGTCTGTCTTTGAATTTGAGATGTGTTTCTTGTATGCAACAGAAGGATAGATTATGTCTTTGTATCCATTCTGTTACCATGTGGCTTTTTATAGGTTAGTTAAGACCATTTATATTGAGGGATATCAATAACCAATGATTGTTGATTCTTGTTTCCTTTTTATTTGCTATTGATATTTGTATTGTGTATGGATATCCTTGTTTTGTTTTTGGCTTTTGATAATGTGGAATCATCTATTGCTTATGTTTTTGTGAGTGTAGTTACCATCCTTGAGTTGTAGTTTGACTTCAATTACTTTCTGTAGGGCTGTATTTGTGGATATGTATTGTTTAAATCTGCTTTTACCATGGAATATCTTGTTTTCTCCATTTATAGTGGTTGAGAGTTTTGAAGTCTGGGCTGGGATCTGTGTTCTTTTGGTGTTTGTAGAACATCTATCCAGGACTTTCTGGCTTTCACAGTTTCCATTGAGAAGACCAGTGTCATTCTGGTATGTTTGTCCTTTTATGTTACTTGACATTTTTCCTTTGCTGCCCTTCACATTCTTTATTCTGTATGTTTGGTGTTTGGATTATTATGTGGTAAGGGGACTAGTTTTTCTTTTGGCCCAGTCTATTTTGTGTTCTGTAAGCTTTTTGTGCTTTCATAGACATGCCCTTCTTAAGGTTGGGAATGTTTGCTTCTATGATTTTGTTGAATATGTTTTCTGCACCTTTGAGCTGCACTTCTTTGCCTATTCTTAGGTTTACTCTTTTCACGGTGTTTCCTATTTCCTGGATATATTGTGTTAAGGATTTGTTGTACATAAGATTTTCTTTGGTTGATGGATTTGTTTCCTCTAGCTGTACTTCAGCACCTGAGATTCTGGCTTCCATCTTTTGTTTTCTATTGGTTATGCTTGCATCTCGACTTCCTGATTGTTTAACGAGCTTTTGTATTTCCAGCATTACCATAGTTTTGTTCTCAACATTCTTATATTTTAAGTTTCCACAAAAGAGCCCACTGAGGTTTGAAAACTCAATGGCTTTTCCAGAAAAAATTCAAATGCCTCCACAATGTTCCCTAAAACACGTGGTGAGATCAGTCACAAAAATACCCCACAACCTGGCAACAATTTTTGTTTAGTTAGGTTTTCTATTGCTGTGATAAAATATGATGACCAAAGGAATTTGGGGAAGGAAAAGTTTATTTTATCTTATTGCTTAATCAATAATCTAGGGGAGAAAATCAGGACAGGGACAGTAACTTTTGTAAAAGCTATATAAGTATAATTTTTACTGGCTTGCTTTCCTGTTTTCTTATATAACTCAAGACCAACTGCCCAGATCTGGCTATGCTCCAGGGCATGAGCCTACACAAATTAAATACCATGCAAATCTTATGGTAGCATTTTTTCACCTTTCCCATATAATACTGTGTCAAGTGATGGGTGATGTCACTCTGTAAATATGTTTTTCTTATTGGATAATGAATCAAGCACTGTTGGCCAATTGGAAAGCAAGATAGGCAAGACTAGGAGACAAGGAGGATTTGAGGAAGTAGTAAGGAGGTGTTAGTATGTGGAGAGAGAGAACAGAGATCTGTGCCAACTCTCCGGTAACATAAGACCACACAGAAATAATTAGATTAATAGAAATTGATTAATATTTAAGACAGAACTATCCAATAAGAAAACCTAGTAACAGGACCACAGAATTATATCAAATACAGTGTCTCTGTGTATTATTTCGGGCTGGGGCAGTGGTGGGACCAGAACAGGAGGGAAAAACATACTCCTAACAGTCAAGTTAACATAAAACTAAGCAGCATAATACATTAGAAAATTTTATCCAATATTTGGAAGAATCATAACTAGTCATAGTGTAACTATAGCATTTCCTACAGAGAAATACTTGATATCCAAATGCTCATTGAATCCCAAAAGTTCTCTATTTTCTAATATCTCTTCTGTTTCTAAATGCTTTGTGATTTTGGTTACTTTTATCAGTCGCTAGGTTCTTTATCCTGCTGTTTATTTCCCAAATATCAGGAAGAACCTCTTGACTCTATACCTTATGTGATCATGTTTCTTTGTAGCTAACCTTTAGATTCATGAAATTCCATACCTCTCCTTGACATTTCTAGTTCATGGTGACTTAGTCTTCCCTTCAGTTTCCTTGTAAATGTTGTTTTCTCTATCCTCTCTCACTTGATAAACTCTTCCTTCTTAGGCTAAATATACGTTGTGGGGGGGGGGGGATGTTCTTGATATCCCGTTGGCTCAGCCAGTATCCCTCAATGTAGTATCTAAGATATTTCTTTTTAATATGTTGATAATATATTATAGTACTCTGTTTGCTTTGTTTTGTTCCATATTGTGATATATATTATGCAGTATGTCTAGAACTTATAGCGTTGTTCATGTATCCATAGAACCTAGCTTGTCTTACAGGGTTCAAAGAAAAAAATAAATAAGTCCTTTTCCTGACAGCAAATTCACTACCATTTATAAAAATACAGTTTACATTTGAATTGTTGATACGCATGTTTCAATCATGAACAGAATACACATGCCATGTCAGTTTTTAAAACTAATTCTTCATCTGTATCATTCTAAAATTTTGCCACCCCTGTTCAGAAATTTCATATATCATTCTCAAAGAAATTGATGTTTATCCTAGACTCTAGGACACAAAGAGTGTTTAAACCTTTATTACATTGGAGTAAAAGATATGGCAAGCTAAATGTTTTTGACTAAAAATACTCACAATAGTTAGTATTGGATAGGATATGATCACACCAGTTGGCACAGAACTGAGTGACTGAATTTGAGTAGAGACAGGACTGTGTATATAGTAAAGGTATAGTTAGGTTTCTATATTTTATTTAAATAAAATATATTTTCACTCACACATTAAAATAGATAAATTATAAGATGAGATTGGGCACATCCAGGGTGCAAGTAAGCAAAATAAATTCTTCAAAAACAAAGGAACCCACAATTTGAGATTCAGACTTCCATTCTCATTCTAATAAAGCAAACTCAGTGACCTTATCACCTATTGTGCTGTCTTACAGGAAACTTTACATGAGTATATTTCCTACCCTTTGGAAACAGCACTTGATTTACGTTAACATAGATATAACTGCAGGCAGAAATATAGCTAAACTGGAGGGACATTAATGATAAAAGTTCCAAAGTAAGAAAGTAATGGTGGTCACAAAGCCAGTATCTATTATCCGGGACAAAATCCTCGACAGCCTCTTAGCTCTTGTACACTGGGTTTCCTCCTAATCTCTTGAAGAAAATGTATGTTATATTCGAAAGAGATGGACATGCATTAAATGTAAATGTCCTCTCCTGTTTCATATGTTTAAATGCTTTATCACTAATTCATGGTGCTGTTTTGAAAACTGAGGTAACCTTTTTGAGGTGGAGCCTCACTGGAGGTGTAGCATGGGCTGTCTTGATATTTCACCCTTTGCTTCCTAATAATAGATTGCAGGGTAATGGTGGCACATGCCTTTAATTACAGCACTTGGGAAGCAGAGATAGGTGGATCTCTGTGAGTTTGAGGCCAGACTGGTCTGCAAAGTGACTTTCAGGGAAGATTCCAAAGCTACAGAGAAACCCTGTCTTAAAAAACCATAACAAAACAAAAATAAAGTAACCAGATCTCCTCCTGTTATGTTTTATCATGGATGATAAAACAACAACCAAAATTCTTCATTCATAAAAATAAGTAATAATAAAAAAATGCAAGTTATACTTATTGAATATGGTTAGTTTTAGAAGCAAAATTTGTATGTAATTAACTCAAAAGATACTGTAGTAATATATGAAACAATTTTAAAGCTCTTAACTTGAATAACTAGGGAACTAACATCCCCAAACTACAGGAGGGAAATTATGTCACTAGAAAAAAATTACTATAATGATTTTTCTGTGGCCATCTATCCAGGTGTGTGTCAACACTGATCTGTTTTCTCTTATAATTGGTGCATTTGATATTGCTCTCTAGCATTCTAATGATGTTAAGAAAATATTTTGCTGAAGTACAAAACCCCATGATCTAAAATATAGTTCAGAGATACACCAAGCCAGAAAACAGCAAGGCACAATTATGAATAGGAAAAAAACCAAAAACAAACAAACAAAAAAAAAACAAACAAAAAACAGACAATGCAAATTTCCAAAAGATTTTCTTTCTCTAAACCAGTCCTATTTTATGTGTATTACTAGAATAATAACTACATATTTTTTAGAGTTAGCATTTCTAATGTATTTGTTCATTCATTTCGTTTTGAGATAGTTCCTGCAGTTACTGGGCTGGCCTTGAACTTGCTATGTAGACTGGACTATCCTGATCTCACAGAAAAATTCCTAACTTTGTCTCTCTCCCTAGTCCTATAATTGAAGTCCTGTTCCATCCTGATCAGCCTCTAATCTTTTAAGATAATTGCTAAATGGATTATAGTATTTTTACAGTTCCAAAATACACTTATTTCTATCCACCATAAATTATTTTACTGGACAATAAGCCTGCCAAATGAAATGTAAATTTATTTCTAAAGAATTTTAGTTCCTATCACAGCATTATGATCTAATAGCTAATAAAGTTTACCTCATTCTGTACTCCCTTCCACAAAGCAAGTGGAATCTGTGTATGTAATGTATGTATGCATATATATATATATATATATATATATATATACAGATAAAGATAAATATATTGAGATGGAAGAGATTTCTCAGTATATAATGGTAACATCCTGACCTTCCAGACTCATGTCAAGTATCTCACAGCAATAGGTTCAGAGAAATGGGAAATTGAGTGTCTTTAATTGCCAATTAACAAGCTCTGAAAACTTGCTTGTAAATGCCCATAAACAAATATGTGTACATAAAGTTAATTAAAATAAAATTAGTTAATTAAAAATAAAATTAATTCTTTAAAAAGACATCTTTAAATAATTCTATATTAAAAATAAGCGGAGTAAGACAAAATGTTGAGATACAAGATTTTGTTTATTTTGTGCATGCTGATTTTCAGAAACAGCTTAGATGCTAAGGGGAGAATGCTTATTTTGCTGTACACATAACAAATAACACTATGTACCATCATGGAAAATGAACACTTTCCATCTTTCCATTAAGTATATAGTGATGGTGATGATGTAATAGAACAAGATATCACATGTATGAAAAGGACTATGTAGCCAACAGCATCCCATTTTTTCTCCGAAAACAATACAAGGGAATATGAGCCCTCCATTAATTTTCTATTCTCTTTCACTGATCTTAGATAGAAATGCATGACCTCTATTAGTTTGATATTATTTCTGTCTGTGATGATCAATTTGTTAATTTTTAATTTTTGAACTGGACCTAGTATTGTACACACCCTCATTTCCACATTCTGATCCCTCATATATAACCCAACATATCCTTTTAACCTAGTTTTTTTTTTTTTTGGTTTTCCTTTGTATTTTTAAAACCATTATTCCAGTACATGCTGACCATATGTGGATATGTGTGTGGTAACTTACACTGGGACATGGGAATCTTGTCACTGGTCCAAAACGGAATGGGTTTCCCTGTAGTGACTTAAACGAAAAAGTTTATCACAGCCTTGGTCTGCAGTAGGTGGTGCTATATGGGGTGGTCCAACCTTGCTGGAGGAAGCATTTCACTGGGGGTGTGTTTGGAGAGTAAGCATGCTTCCCTCGTTTCTAGTTAATTCTCTTTGTGCTCTTATCTATCAGGATGTGGATTCTCATTTTTCTGTTTCTGCCACCAGGTCCACCACTTGCTTCCACACCATCATAAATTGTGGGAAATTGTAAGCTAAAATAAACTCAACCTTCCATAAATTGCTTTTCTCATGGTATTTTATCGAAGTAGGAAATGTAACTAATACTGAAGTTAGTACTAGAGTTTGGGCAATTGATAGGAACAAACTCATCATATTGTTTTATGGACAAATGTAGAAGTAAAAATAAGTACTTTCTTTTATAATTTGTTATGGACATGGTACTTTATCACAGCAACAAAAAAGTAACTAATCCATCATTGATATAAAAAACATTCAATTGCAAATAGCTACTCAAAAAGGGATGGGGCATGAAGATCATGTATGCTATGTAGTACTTAGTTTTAATTGTGAACACAACCTAAAATCACCTGTGAAGAGAGTCTCAGGGAAGTATTATCTGGATCAATATGATCTGTGGGCATGTGTCAGGGAGACTACCTTGATCACACTAATGAATGCAGGAAGACCATACTGAAAATCGATCGATAGTTTGGGGACCTTGATTGTGCAAGATTAGAGAAAGCTAGCTGAGTACTAATTCATTTGCTTTCTGCTCTTAACTGTATATATCTCAAGTTGCTGATGGGTTGACTGCCCTACAGTATGGACAATAAACTACAGTTGCACATCAAAGACTTTGTTTTTACTCTCAGTTGCAGTTTTAGGGTATTTTATCATAGAAAAATAAATGAAATGAAAACATCATCTAAACACATTTTTTTCATAGTATTACTATATCAGTATATCAGAATTTTTTTTGGCTCCATGATAATATATATGGGAAAAGCAAACAAATAGCTTTGTTTATAAGTCTGTTCAAATAAAGTTAATGTCAATTGACTTATTCAAAATATGTTAAAATTATATCTAATGTATTAAAAATGAAGTTTGTGTACAACCTATAGAAATTCCAACTCAATAACTCTATTATAATGAAGAAAGATCCCATAAGTGCTTGTTTGGTAAATCTAGTGAGCCAAGTATGTGCCACTTTTTCAAGACTTTCAGGGTCTAAAGTTAGTAGAATTTCAGTTTTCAGGTGTTGACAAATAATAGGAAAAAATGCCAGCAGAAATTCTTGTTTCAGTCTTGAGAAACTGAGTCCATGATTTTAAAATTTGGATATGAAAAAATATTATTATTTATATTTGGTATTATGAGATTATTTCAACAACTATGCTCATGTTCATGTAATTTTCCTATTTAAAGAAATATTTGCTTCCTGCCACAAAATTCCACAGAGGGACCTGGAGGCAAAGCAAAAGACACAGAATCGGCACCATTCTTGCCCTGCCCCTCCATCCTTCGCTAGAGAGGAGAGGGAGAGATACCACCTGTACCTACTGGAAGAAGAGATAGGAAGATGACAGTATAAGAACACATCCAACAACAGAAAGACTTACATGACACCATCAGAGTCTAGGGATTCTACATCAGCAACACCTGAACATCCCAATGTAGATTAAGCAGAAGAGAAGGACCTTAAAAACAACTTCATGAAAATGATAGGGGCCCTCAAAGAGGATATGAGAAAATCTCTTAAAGAAATGGAAGAAAAAAAAAAACACAAAAACAAAAGCAAAATGCAAGAAATCAAAAAATCTCTTAAAGAAAGCAAGGAAAGCCAAGGAAACAAAACAAATCAAAACAATAAAACAGATGAAGGAAACAATTCAAACAACCCAGGACCTGAAAACTGAAATGGAGACAAAAAAGAACACACAAACTGAAGTAATGCTGGAATTAGAAAAGCTAGATAAACTATCAGGAACTACAGATGCAAGCATAACCAACAGAATACAAGAGATCAAAGGGAAAATCTCAGATGCTGAATATAAACTACTGGAAATAGTCTCATCAACCAAAGAAAATCTTAAATCCAACAAATATTTAACACAAAATATCCAGGAAATGTGAGACAAGATAAAAAGACCAAAGCTAAGAATAATAGGTTCACAACAACAACAACGTGAAGAAGCCCAGCTTCATGGTACAGAAAATATATTCAACAAAATCATAGAAGAATATTTTCACAACCTGAGGAATGACAAGTGATGAAAGTACAAGAATTTTATAGAGCACCAAACACACGGGATAAAAAAAAATCCCATCTCCATATAATAATCAAAATAACAAACATACAGACAGAACAAAGAAAGAATATAAAGAACAGCAAAGGAAAAAGGCCAACAAACATATAAACGTAGACCTACCAGAATTACACCTGACTACTCCATAAAAACTATGAATGCCAGAAGTTTCTGGATCAATTTTCTACAAACACTAAGAGACAAATGATGCCAACACATTCTACTAGACTCAGCAAAACTTTCAATCATTATAGATGGAAAAAATAAGATATTCCATGTTAAACCCAGATTTACAAAATATATATACACAAACCCAGCCCTACAAAAAGTTATGGAAAAAAAATCCAACACAAGGAACTTAACTACACTGACAAAAACATAGGCACTATATAATCTTACTTTACCAGAAGCCAAAAGAAAAAGCAGGAAAAATCTACTCACAATAACTCCACCAACAACAAATTCAAAACAGAGACAGCTGACTTGAACAAGGATGAGCTAATGGACACCCAGACTAATAGCTGGGAAATCAGCATTGTACCTACTTAGACCCCCTGTACATGGGTCTCAGTTAGAAGGCCTGGGCAGTCTAAGGGACCTCTGACAGTGGAACAAGGATGTATCCCTGGTGCAAAAAGGACTTTGGGAGCACATTCCCAATGGAGGGTTACCCCCTTAACCTAGAGGCAGGAGGGAGGGGCTAGACCATTCTCCAAATGACTTGACCAATTTTGTTGACCCCTCCTGGAAGGCATCACCCTCCCTGTGTAGTTTGGGGGGAATGGGATGGGAGGGTGTTTGGGGAGGAATAGAAGGGTGGAAGAGAGGGAGGGAGGGAGAACTGGGATCAATATGTAAAATAAGAGAAACAAATAAATAAATGAAATTTTAAGAAGAAAATGTATATTTTGACTCACACACACACACACAATATGTCTCCTTGCTTTCAAGGATGGACTTTTCCTTCATTCTGATGATTATACCTTGTTCTGTTTCTGCAATTCTTTAATCCCTAAGCTTCTGATGTCATACATAGACAATCTTTTCCTTGCCTAGTAATTTTCATCTAGCATCCACACATTATTTCAACCTCACTAGTATTTCTTATACCCAGAGTTCTAATAATTATGAGGCTTTTATGTTCTGTTCATCTCTCCCCTGTTTATAAGTTATCTAGCTATTATTCATTTATGAAGTTCATGCTCTTCTAGATGAACATTTGAGTCTGAAGGTCCTGAAGCTTCAGATTCAGATAATCATAATCAATATGAGTTCAAAGATTGATATACACAAGGTATATTCAGTCTCTTAGAGCTAATTCCCAATGGGATATTGTGTGTTGCATCACTTTCCTGGCAGTATCTTCATAGTGATCTTACAAATAAGATATCCAGAACAAATTGAGTATTTCTTCATAATCTTGTCCCTATGTGGTATTTTCTGTGTCAACTATTGAGACCACCAAGATTTATTTGAATGCTCCATGAGTATTTTTAATACCCCATTTTCCATTTGATTAGCTCATAACTTATATCTTATAAACATATTCTGAATGAGTGCACTAATTGCAATTGCTATGAGCTATTTTTTATAAGACCTTTACAATATTATATTCTGCTCTAGTTAATTGTGGCAGGCCTGAATTACACTTGAAGCCTAAAATTATAAGTGAGTTGTGATTATTATATGTCACTAGGACTATATTTAGCATATTAATTTTGAAGCCGGTATCTCTTAATTTGAAACCTTGGCTTTACTAGCTGTTACTTGTCTAAGTAACATGCATTATTTCCTTTCTTGTAGGTCTGTAGAGTCAGGGTGATAATCAGTTTATTCACAACATAATTGAGAAGATAAGTTAGTTAATAAACATAATCATTATAAAAGCAGTCATTATTATCAATACCTCCCAAATAATCCTTCCTGTATACAGCAACCAGAATCTCAAAATATAAGTTTAATAATTTCACATAAATGTCATCTTATCTATTTAATATTATTCTAATTTGATCAAATATATAGTATTGCTCATGAAATAATCAACAAATCAATAAATTCTAGTGTCGACATTTCTGATCAAATTAACCTTGCATCAGTTGCACATTTTATTCATTCTTTCTCATCCACCTTAAAGCATTTTTATGGAATATTTCCACTTCATGGAATGTTCCCATCTCAAATTTATTTTTCTTAGTTCTTGCTCATTATTCAAATCCAAACTCAATGAAGTATCTAGATTAATTTTTTCCTAACTTGTCTAGATGCATGTACTGGATCATTAAAGTGTTGACTTTCTGGTGCATTGATGGATCTACAAACATGTGTTTTCCATCTCATTATTGTGTTCTTCACCACAAGGATAAATATTTCAAATGAACAAATACTGTTTACATTTAGATGTTGTCTCTGATTTTCTCAGAGTCTATGAAGACAAGAGACCAAATCCCTAGACAAATAGTCTTCATTCTAGGCAGAGTTTGTTTTACATGGGAAGCCATAAGAGATAGATTATTCCATTCTACTGGCTTTCAGTGTCCTGAGAAAGAGTAGTAGTAGTTCCTTTTTTTTCTCAGAGTAGGGGCAGCCACAAGCTGAGAGCTGCTACAGCAATCTGATCATACTGCTGATTTCAGGAAATGCAAGAAAGTTATTTATCATGCTAGTGTCTAATGAGAACACATCAATGTCTTCCTGAAACTGACAAAGTTTCACCCGACTGCATTGTGCTGGTACATTCAGGCGGAGCAACCATGTGTTGTCTGAGGGATATGTTCCTGTAATTCAATGTTGGTTGTAATGTGAAAGTAAAAGAGATGAGAGAAATATAAAAAAGAAATGAAATATGTTCATTGTTGAGTTCATTTTTCTAAATGTCAAATTACAGTCACGCTTACCTCATCAGGATAGCCCAGTATTGTATTACTACATTTGCCCTACAAGGATTTTTAAGTCTTTAGTTAAGCCAGGTACACAGATCTTGACACAGAAATATTGTTTTATGTACATTTTTACAACTGTATGATATCTGTCTTATCCAAAAGGGTACAGGTCAGTTAGGACAATTTGTTCTTGTCAAGTTCATTTCTGAATCCTCAGGAATATAACAGGTAATTTAAATGTGTTTGTTGAATGAATTAATCAATGATCCAACCCAAAATACAGCCAAATTGAAGGTAATTATGGTGGCTATGCATATAGAATGGTAGAAAACATAGCTCTGTTGAAATTTATTTACATATACAATAAAATAACATCTGCTGATGAAGGAATGCTGCTTACGTCTCAGCAGTACATGAGCTCCTTTATGAAATACACTGGCATTTTCTGAGTACTTCTAAATTCTGAGATGATTTTTTTTCATCAAGAAGTAATATAAAATATACCATAAAAGATTGTGCTACACTCCACTACTAGGCTAAGAAACAGAAATGTGTGTGTGCCCTTTATGTGGATTTAAGAAGAGGGTGAAATATTGCTTTGAGCCTTCCAAATCTCTTTGTAATACAGTACTGACAGATATGAAAGTTAATTTATAACCTTTCAAACTTTTTTATTCCCAAAAAACACTGAAAGGAGACACTTGTCTTTATAAGCATGCCTGAACCATCCAGATAGCATTATATATACTTATAAATGGTTCAATACCATCTTCACACATTGTTTCATTTTTATCAGATCTTTACGTACATAATTAAAATAGTTCATAACTCTTCTGACATTAACAGCCTGAAACATCTTTCTCCTTCTGAGGAATAATACCTCATTTGGATATCATAAGCACCTTATGAATTTATTTTTAATTTCAAAGCATAACATACAAGGAAATGTACAACCCAAATCTATAGACAAGTCTTTCAGTCAAGAACCACTAAGAGCTAAACAATTAACCAGAATGATGTAACTTGTGTATCACAACTATATTGAATGTTTTCCTATTTCTCTAAGATTATTTAAGGTTCACAAAAGAGAAAACAATAAGGTTATGATTGGGGGAAAAGAAGGCAAAATAAAAAAAAATTACATGATGATTACTGAATATCTTGGTTATCTCATTTCAGAAACAAAAAACAACATAAACAATACTTTACTAGAGAAGAGAAAAGAAAATATTTTCTTTCTCTCTGTTTTTATTTCTCTCTCCCCGGCTATAGAGTGTCACTATGGAGCCTCAAAATGGAATTGAAGTAGCAGTCATCCTCCTGCTCCAGTCTCACAAATATTGGATATATGAAGATTTGTAACAATATGAAGATATAAAACAATTCTGAATGTTTTCAAGTTTTCGCAATTTATATGTAGAAAAAGTAGGTCTATAACAACGTTTTGTGTGTCAGTGTTGTTGAAATGCCTATTATTAGAGTTGCACATAGTGAATCACCAGTATAGCTAAAGAAAATATAGACAAAATATATCTTTCAGGTAGCAGAGGGATGATACTGAGATCATTGGCTTCTGATAAGGAAATGATTAGAAGTATAGTTCTAGGTTGTAAACAGAAAGTTGGAAACTTATAGAATAAACATGGCAGTAGACACGTTAAAAAGAAATTAGTTTAAATGGTATGTATGCAATTAGGTATATATAAGATACATACACACATCTACAAACATACACACACACACACACACACACACACACACACATATATATATATATATATATATATATATATATATAGAGAGAGAGAGAGAGAGAGAGAAGAGAGAGACAGAGACAGAGAGTCTCCTAATAATTCCAAAATCTACAGTATAAATAATTTTATGACAGAGAATGCTGGCAAAGATTATATTGAACAAACAATGAAGTTTAAAATGTTCTGTAAGGAGTGATATTGATATCATGTATCACCAGATGTAATGTAATGGGAAAGTGACTTCAGTCTCTGTTGCATTCCTTCTGACATACATATCTCCTGCATAATAATTAGGAAAACATTAGACAACTATCAGTACAAGGATATTATACAAATTCCTGATTAGTTCATTTTTATCTGAAAATCACAAAAGTTGATATACACACACTGTTTGCTCTAGATGCCTTAACAAAGTACCAGACACCTATTTTAATGCCACAGGGTATAATTTCACAGGGAAATAACAAGTGAATTAATATACTCATAGGTATCTCTGCTTGGTCTTTTTTTTCTCTAATGCCATTGTGAAAATATAAGCCCCAAGGAACATCAATAATTTGAAACCTGTTTGGGTACATGGAGAGATATGCTTCAAAAAAAGAAAGAAAGAAAAAACAGGATGCACATACAGTCTTATTCTGAAGTTGTGAATAACAAAACAAGCTCAATATAGAAGAAGCTCAATATAGATTTAAAATGTGCAATTCTGACTCCAACAGAACCCAAAAGTCATACAATATAATGATTACTTGTCTTAAATTCCAGAGTTAAAAGTAGGAATAGTGTAACATAAACCATCTTTATATGTACACACATGCAAGCACGCACGCACACATATGTTTGAGGACCTTGGTGGACAGTAAAGCATACAAGTTTGAAGTGATCGGATACTCAAGAACCCACACACAACTGAACACAATATGATGTTGTGTGTAATTCGATTGCATTTGCAGCAAGATTAGAGGATCTTCAATAGCATGGAAGCCTAATAACTTGACCTGGTACTTTCTCAAAGAAGATAGAAGGCAAGAACTGATACAGAAGCCTGTCATCTCATATAAGCAAAGCAATCTCACTCATGCAATACAAACATGAACATGAGCATACATGTGTAATAAACATGCACATGAGCACACACATAGAGAGATGACAAAGACAGACAGATAGGTACACACACAAGGGGCAGGGGAGCTTGGAACTTCTTGAATAGTCTTTCAATTATTGTTATCTGTGTGTTCAAAGTATGTACAAAATATGACCATGTCTCTACATTTTCATTTCCTCCTAAATCCAATTTCTCCTCATATGTATCATATTATTTTGCATAGTGCATTCATATATCTCTTCTGATTACACACTTTCTTTTCTAAGAAGTAGTCTCCATAGCATATCAAAAAAAAAAAAACTTTTCAAAATCTGTTAGTAAAAATGTAGTAAGAAAAATAAGGATGGTGCTTTTGCCTTATATGGTAAGAGTAAATCAGATGATATATGAGGTCATAATTTTCAAGTACTAAATAGCCATCAGGACTAAAGTCCCTGAGAAAGGGACAATATACACAGTATTCTCTTTTTGTACCAGATTTCTCTTAAAGGCAGATTTGTCAGACACAATTCAAGGAAGTTGAAGCTATTCAAAGCTGTTCTACAAAGAACATTTGGAACATGTTCATATAGAAAGATCATTTGAAAGCAGAGAAAAATTAAGAGTAAATATTACTGGAGAACCAGGAGCTACATAAAGGTGTTGAAAGGGCTGGAGATAAGTAGGTCCTGACTGAGGGCTAACCTATGCACAAATGGGTGGAAATTACAAGGAATAAGTATTCCCTTTCCCCATACCTATGCCAATATTTGTTTATATATCTAATTGATAATGTTTTTAGTGAGTGGGATTAGTTTAAATTTCTACAAAACAAACAAACAAACAAACAAAAAATACCCTCAGCCACTTGTAGTTTATTTTTTAAGAACTCTGGCTATTTTCATGCTCCATTTTTAATTGTGTTTTTTTCTTGATGTTTAGTTTTGTTTGTTTGTTTGTTTTACTGAGCTACACATTTACCCAAGTTCCCTTCCCCTCTCCCCCCTCCCCTTCCATCCTCCTATTGCCCCCCTTTCTTTGTCTTTTTCCCCTTCCTAGGTAGTTCCATGCATGTCTTTCTTAGGGTCATCCTTATTACCTAGATTCTCTTGGGTTGTGGACCCCAGGCTGGTTGTGTTTTTTTTTACATGTAGCATCCATGTATGAGTGAGCATACATATTTTTCTTTCTGGGTCTTGTTTATCTCACACAGGATGACTCTTCCTAGTTCTGTCCATTTGCCTGAAAATTCCATGATGTAATTGTTTTTAAATTCTGAATAGTAGTCCACTGTGTAAATACACCCCATTTTCCTTATCCATTCCTTGGTTGAGGGGCATCTAGTTGTTTTTATAGGTTCTGGCCATTATGAATAATGTTCCCATGAATGTGTTGAACAAATGTCCTTATGGAATGAGTGTGTATCCTTTGGGTATATGTCAAAATGTAGTAGTGCCGTGTCTTGAGGTAGACTGATTCCCAACTTTATGAGAAACTACCATACTGATTTCCAAATTGGCTATAAGAGTTTCCCACCAGCAATGGAAGAGTGTTCCTTTTACACCACATCCTCTAGCATATGTTGTCATCAGAGCTTTTGATCTTGGCCATTCTGCCATGTATAGGATGGAATCTCATAGTTGTTTTGATTTGTATTTCTCTGATGGAAAAGGATAGTCAAAATAGTCCTGTACAATAAAGGATCTCCTGGAGGCACCACCAGCCCTGACTTCGAGCTTTACTATAGACCTATACTCATAGAAACAACTTAGAATTGACATAAAAACAGACAGATGGACCAATGGAATCAAACCAAAAGCCCTGATATCAATCCACACACTTATGTATGATGGGAGATGTCATTCTGTATATATTTCTCATACTGGTTAATGAATAAAGCACTGTTGGCCAATAGGAAAGCTAGATAGGAGGGAATAGGAGACAAGGAGGAAAGAGGAAGGAGGAAAGGGAGCCAAGATGGAGAGTCGGGAGAAAGCAGTATGCCGGCCGGCTCCCCGGTAAGAGAAATACATATATCAGCAGAAATGGGTTAATAATTAAGGCAGAGCTAGCCGATAAGAAACAAGTAACTGGGCCAACAGCATTGTATCAAATACAGAGTCTCTGTGTATTATTTGGGGCTGGTGTGGTGGCAGGACAAGGCCAGTGGCGGTGGGCAGAAAAACCGTACTTGTTACATATGTACTCTTGAGTTTTGGAAAAAGAAAGCATCTTCAACAAATTTTTCTGGCATAATTTGATGTGATATAATTGGCATATATGTCATCATCAATGTAAATATATGATATAACATTTGAAAGTATATGACATCATTAATGGAATGTCATGATTTAATAATTGGATGACCATTACTTCAGAATTTTCAGGATAAGAAAAAACATCTCAAGTCATTTGTAAACAAGGATTCTTTGCTATTTTCCTTTCTTATTTCTATCTGCTTTACTATTTATCTTCTCTTTCTGCTCTAGATAAGACTCCAAGCAATTTGGTGAATACTAGTGCAGAAAGGACACAGTCATTTTTTTCTTGATTTTAGTGGAAATTGTTCAAGTTTTTACTACTTAGTATTATGATAGCTATAAACCCATTATTTTAATACAGGAAGTAAGAGTCAGTGAAATGCTCAGCCAAAAACGAGACATCTATATTATGCTCCTTCCCTGTGCTCAAAGACCATTGCAAAAGAGGGATGTGAAAGATCTTATGAGACAGAAGTCATATACACCTAGACCGTAACAATGTCTTTTAGACACATAAGAGAAATAGTTGACTCATGAGCTCACAGCAGTTGTGGTTTCCTACACGAGACCTTCACAAATTCCAATCAATCAATATAAAAGCACAAACATTTTAGGGGTTCAGGAAGCCCACCCCTAACTTATAAGATCTGAACACTAGAAGGCTTCTTAGGGAATGTCTGCTTTCTTTAAGAACATGCCTCCTGGTAGGTTCATCAGGCTCCAGTAAAAGATCATGAATACATGGGTAATACAAATTGGTATTGGTGGTTTATTTTAGGGAAAAGAGAGCACTAAGTACTCAGGTTTATAGGAAGTTGGGTGATGATTTTTGGGGAGTGGCAGTAGAATATGATCAAAGTACATTTGAATTTCTCAAAAAAGTAAGTAAAATACTAATAAAAATACTATGAGGTAAAAAAAAAAAAAAGTCCTTGTGTCCAAATGTTATGATTTTAGGAGGTAGGGCATTTGTTTGATTCTAAACTGGGATACATCTCATTTACATTTCTTGGTCTTGGATTTACAACACTTGCTCTCCTAAAAGACATAACTGACTTTTAAGGATCTGTAGATTGTAAATGACAAAGAATGGAACTTATGAGTCATTTTTTTTCAAACAAATCTCCTTTTACTTCTTTAAATTATGCTAAGAATTAGACCTTGTTACTTTCCACATACAAAACATGCTCTGCTATACTGGCTGAACTAACGCATCCTGCCTGTCTTCTTTTTCTTCTCTTTCAACTCTCTTTTCTCTTTCCACCTTCCTGTCTTTTTCTTTCTATATTTACTTCATTTGTGTTTTCCTATGATTCTTTTCTTTCATCCCATATATCTCCTCCTGGTTTTGTTTATCTGGATATACATATAATAAGTACATCACATATTAGAAGGACTATTCTATAAATCATATTAATACTCTATTTATATATTTCTTTACTCAACATGCTTCTTTTTGCTGTTTCATACTTAGCATATTCATTTCTGCGTTTGTAAATGTGCAAGATATGGTCTCTTCCTGGATTCCTTTCCTCTGATGCATATATGGCTCCTTTCATTTATTTCAGATTCTTGCTTTGGTTTCATTTTCTCAGACAAGCCTTTTTTTGAACACTTTATCTAATTTAACATTCTTTTGAACCTACATTCTTTTTCTCTCATTGCAACAGTCATTTTCATATCTTTTTCAAGATATTCAAAATGTATGCATCTATTATTATTCATTGTGTTTTTTCATCCCTTGGTTTGAGGTAACATTAGTGCAGTTTTCTTTTTTTTTAATTCTGTTCATGTGCCTATATGTAAGATATTGAAATGCTGTTGGCATTTAAATATTGATGAAAAATTTGTTGAGCAATTTATAAATTGTATGGTCCTAAAAGAACACTATTTCCATAGTAGGTCATTTTAGTGCTTCCCCTTGCATATCTGCATCATGTGCTTTTTAGTTAATGAATGTCTATTGATTTTTATAAAGACAAATGTGTAATCAAAACTATTTTCCATGAGAATTGCACAGTTAATAATCCAAAGTAAGTAAATTACTTGATGCAAAATGTCAATGTATTGGTAAGCTATTTATAATTCAAATTTTCTTTTTCTGAAACTGCCAGTATAATGAAAAGAGGTCATACAGGTTGACCAACTGACAGAGAATGAGTAAAAAGCTGAATAATAATAAGTCTAAATTACTTAAAATCATTCATACATCAACAATATCTAAAATAAAAGTGACCATTGATAGGTAATAAACATGAATAAGTGCCAGATTGTTTATGATCTCTATTTTGTGATATAAGGTTTTTCTCGAAAACTGTACTCAAGATAGTGAATATATTATTTTATGGAGAACTGAAAAATGTTTTTGACTTAATAACAAGAAATATATTCAGTTTATACCTTAATAAATTCACACTTTAATTAAGGGAATTTTTTCCTCAAGGCTTTCATCAATAAACTCAGAAGGCTATATCCAGACCAACAGACTGAGAATGTTCTTTGTGTGTAGATGATTTTTCCTGGGTCAGTTGTTTCCTTTTCCTATTTTCCTGTCATACCATCTCCTGCATAGCCCATAAGGCTACTTACAAATCTGTGGCTAGAAATCTTCTTCACTTGTGAAGCTTCTTTGCATGGCCTACATCTAGACAAGTGGTTTGGGGGCATAGTTTCCTTAATCTAATTTAGTAGCTTATTCACCAGTTTACCCAGCCCATCTCGTTTGGTGCATCAGACCCACAAGGAAAGAAAAAATACACATGCTCAGGTAAAATCACAAAACCAAAAATAACTGGAATGGTAAAACAGCATAATTAATATCTAACCACTAGCATTACTGAAGGATTCTTTTGGTCTATAATGAAAGAAAAGATACACTTCAGGTCAGTGTTCCAGAAGGTTTTCTTTTAATAGCACAAAAATGAAGTCTAAAGAAGAATTTGAATGTTCCTAAAAAGACCTGGAAAATACAAAGGAACTTAGAGTAAAACAAATTGAATAGTATCAGTTTTTGATAGTTAAATGGAAAATGAAGTAGAACAAAAATAAAAGCTTCATTACTAGAGTAAAATTAGAGTTAAACCAACTTAAGTTATTTGGATTAATGTTAAAATGTAGATTAATAACTAGTTTAATAAGAGAGCCTCTATTTATTTACTTTTGTAAATTTGTTGTCATGAACACTCATAGCATGGCAAATCTCAAATTTCCAGCATACGTCATTGAAAACTGAACTTCAAAATAATCCTTATAATGAATTTTTTTTAAATAACTTTTACTATACAGATATATTAACTTAATTTTTCACAATTTCATGTACATATGTACTATATCCTGGTTACTCTTATTACCTCTTATTCTCTCTTTATTGTCTCCTGTCAACCCTACTTCTCCGAGCTTCAGATACTTTTCCTTTATTCAGAACTTTTTGTTTTGTTTTTGTGACTAACTCAATTTAACCATAGTTGCGTGACCATGGGTTTGGAAGTGAAGACTATGATTGACCTTTCCCCATAATTTATCAGAAAAGAGACAGCACCTTTGATCCTTGCAACCATCCATGATTATCTGTTGACAGACCGACTCTAATATAGATCGCCAGTCAGTCACAGAGGCTGTGAGATCATGATGGCAATGGCAATACCATGCCCTGAAACACCATGTCACAGACCTTCACTATTTTGTGGATTTTACATTCTTACTTCCATAATAACTTCTGGGGAACCAATTTGAGACGCCTTCTTTATGATTCTGCACAGGTGAAATTATGTTTTCTTTTTATAGAAGATGGAAACTTAAAGTTGTGATTAAATCATAAGAATGTCATAGTGAACATATTTAGGTACAGGGTTCAGTAAGTTTGTTAATAACTGGAGATATGATATAGACTGGAAAAACAGAAAATATATTATTTTGGTGGAGAGGAAAGAAAGACAAATAAATGCATATAGGAAAGTGTTATCACTCCTAATGGTGCAGTCAGGAGGCAAAAATTTAAAAAATGACAAAGGCAGTATGAAAATTTGAAGCCAGATATAGTATTATTGTTTGTTGGCTTTTCCACTAGAATTAAGCTTGCAAAGTGTATGTTACAGACTGAATAAAATGGCAAGGAAAACATAAGACAAAAATAATTCCTAAATTCCTGGAAATTGAATACCTAGGTGGAATGTAGTGCCTTTGAAAACTATGAATATCATGAGAGAAACAAATGGTGACAAGGATTTTTAAAGTAGAGGTTTCGAAGAAGTTAATTTTCATTTACTGAATTGAAACTTCAGTGAAAGAATTTAAATTTCACCTAAAAATCTGTCATAGTCAAAGCATTTGAATTATTTTATTATTTTATGGCTTCACTTTATTTGCAATTTATATCCAAAAAAATGTTATCTTAATCTATACTGTTTACTTCCTATGGGCCACAGAATTATGCAGTGAGAGCTCAGCAAAGATTTTAGAGTTTAATCCAGAAGAGATACACATCTGATGGAGATAGACCTTATGTAGCAAGGTGATAAGAAATTCTGTCACCAGAGAGGCATGTCTGGTGGAGCTAAACTTATTTTGGAGGATGATAACAAATACTTTTGGCTGTCCTCATTGCAGATTTCTTGTGAGAAGCTATAAATCTTTCCCTCGCATTACAGCTTGGGGATTTTTCCTAGAGAACCACAGTGTATTCATTGTTTCCTGGTCACATTTTTCTCTATGCATTGGTATACTGGATGACTCTGCTGAGAAATGTGTGATTCTGGAAAGAACATAATCACAGTCAATACCCTTGCTCTCTCAACCAGGTCATTATATAAACTTAGATGTCTAACCCCGGTAAAACTATCTTCCTTGGCAGATAGTTGGCCAGTGTTAGTGTTCAAAGAGACCTCATTTGAGACACTCACAGATGCCCAATTACAAGAATTACAGTATGTCTAAAGTTGTTGAGTCACAGCTCTCAAAGAGATAGAGAAGAAGAGTGTTCTGGATTGACTCTGGCAGCAGATAGGGAAGTGCTGTCTCACACTGACCCCATATTAATTGTAAAGCAAATCCTTAACACTTTGTAGTTATTTTACCTAGGTCTATTGAAGCAAGACATATACTGTTTGTATTTTACCTGGGAGACAGTGTAGGGTGAAGTCCTTATAGCCAAAAGTTTAACTTTAGCCAGCTAACATTTGATGAAATTACTGACAAGAACCAAAGGCCACAAGGTACCCCTGTTTGTATACATACTTCACCTTGTGACCAAATCTCAATGGCCTTTGCCCAAATACTTAAAGCATTATCACAGATATGCTGGAAATTAAAAAGAATAATTGTTTGTTATGAAAATATATTTTAACTGTGTTTTGTCAAGAATGGGATACCATTTCAAGAAAGCTTTATACCATTTTATTTTGACTTGAGTGTAACATATTGATAATAACATATATAGAAGCAGCTTAATTTTAGCATCCACATTTATTGATGTGCATTGAGAAAGTACATTTTACTCTTCCAAATGGACATATTGTTTGTCCCAGAAAGGATACATCGCATTTGGAAACAAATAGTTCACTAGAATTAAATATTTTTGCCATAAATCAGATTCCCCTTCATTAAATGATTCTTTCTGGAGAGGTATCTTCTTTTCTGTAGGTACCTACATTCTCAGTGGCTGTTTGAAGATGGGAGTTTTCTGTTCTCCTGAAGGACAAGATCAGATCACTCTCCCTAACTTTGAGAGGTCTTCTCACATCTCACAGGAACTAATTTGTTGGATGACTTGTCATTTCTCTTCATTAAGATGTTTCTGTTGTTCAACTTGCATATTGATCAACTTAGATGCTATCCACTGCTTTTCTTCTCCGAAGATACAAAATTGAAACCCCTACCCCAATGTAGCACATACCCAGTTTTCCATTCTGAGGTCATTACATCCTTGAAGTACACCTGCTGATTTAGTTCAGAAGTTTTTTTTTTTCTATTATCCAGTGTCTTTCTGCAGCTGTTTTCCTTTTTCATTAGAATTAAGAAAGTTTAATGTTAATAAAGCATTATGTAATCTGTGTTTGGATATCTTGGTTCCTGCTGCCTGTTTATAGAACATTTCTTTTAATGTATGATTAGATCTCTCAACTACTGCTTGTCCTGAAGGATTGTGTGGTATACCGGTTATGTGCTTTATATTATAATACTCTAAAAACTGTTTTAATTTGCTGGAGACATATGCTGGTGCATTGTCATTTTTTATTTGTACAGTATGCCCATAATGTTCATCACCTCTAATAAGTGT
Organism: Phodopus roborovskii; assembly: GCF_943737965.1. Lineage (NCBI taxonomy): Eukaryota > Metazoa > Chordata > Mammalia > Rodentia > Cricetidae > Phodopus > Phodopus roborovskii. The sequence continues at coordinate 600,972 of NW_026125861.1, read as the reverse complement.
GGGATAACAGAATGACCTTTTTCTGAGCTCAGAGCAGTGGCCCATTGAAACCCTGAAAATGTGTCTATAGTGTGGCACACGTATTTCAATTTTCCAAATTCTTCAAAATGAAACACATCCATTTGCCATATTCCAATCCTATTTATACCTATAGGGTTACTGCCTGGTGGTACAGGAGTTTGGTTATAGAATGTGCAAGTAGAACATTCCCTTACTATTTCCTTTGCTTGTTGCCAAGTGATAGAAAAATCCTTTTTGAAACCTTTGCTGTTCACATGGTGTTTCTTATGAAACTCCGAGGCTTCTAGCATATTTCCTATTAATATCGATCAATTTCATCATTGCCTTATTCTAGAGGACCTGGCAGACCCATATGGGATCTGAATGCGTTGTATATATATTCAAATGAACACATACACATGCCCATGTACATATGTACATGAAAGTTCAGAGTGATTAACTTATTCATTTACAAACTACTCAAATGTGAATCAAATATTTAAGTATAGTTAAATACTTCATACATATTTTGATTAAAATATAGTCACCAATTTAAGAACATGCCTGCATCTTCTGAACTACTATTAAAATCCTACATCAATTAGGAAACCTGGCTTCCACTGCATAGATCCACCTATAGCACTAAGAAATCACACGCACCAGGTAAGAAATCTAGTATTCCTGACCCTAGACCAGGCTAAACCATATGGATCCATGCCTTAATATATGATTGTGGTCTCTTTCGAAGAAGCTATAGCTATCCCAATTTTTTTTCCCAAAGATCCAACTCACACTGTCTCCTGAAGAAAATAAGTGACATTGATTCCCCTTCTATAGGTCCATATAATCTAATCACAAGTTTTGTGAACCAAGATTCTTACTATTACAGGCTTCTCCAGGAGGTAATGTATTGGATTCCTCTGCTTTAGCCTTCTTGTATGACCAGGGACCTTCCTGAACTGGATGAAATAC